>NW_017732006.1:810327-829326 GCF_001890085.2 Hipposideros armiger | reverse complement strand
TGATCTGCCTCACCCGGGAAGAGCGCAATGATGGTGCTGACTTGGGCCAGTGAAGCAACGTCCTCCACAAGTAGACTGAAGAACAAAAGGACAGCAACTTGTCTGTTCCCCTTCCCCCAATTCCCAGCACTGTTCCCATTCCCCAATTCCCCAATTTGGGGGGGGGGGAACATCACAAAAAGTCTATTTCTGACCTCTTTATAACCTTATATCAATTATAATAGATTGGGAAAGTTCATTGCTCTTCTTTTAAAGATAGGCAATTTTAAGGGATAACACCCAGCACTTGATCCTGAATAGATTTTTCAATGAAATGAATAAGCCTAAGAAATGCCTGAAAAAAAGCTGAAAAGCTCTAGTGCTTTAAGATTTTTGTTGTTGCCCATTATCATGGCTTTCTTTGAAGCTAAAAATCTCTTGGAGATGGTTTAATAAAATGTGCTGATGCCTTGAGTATTTTAAAACAGAGTCAGTGTGATCTGTTCACTTCATTCAGAAGCATTATTTTTTTTGTGCAGACACTAGAATTTTTCCCATGACAGTAAGGGTATGTGTCTTGCATCCCAATTACACAAACCATAACAGTACTTTCTAGGTTTATAATCTATTTTTTTAAATGAGCATTTAAACTGAAAAGCACATGATATACAGTAAACCAGTGCTTAAATGACCATATCCTGATAATATATTGTATGTATGTTAATTATGAGTATTTTATATGTGAAATAACCAAAAGATTAATGGGTATACAATGTCAGACAATTAAGTTCGTGAACTCATCCTAGAAAAAGTGCTACATACCTGATTGCTGAATATCACTACGGTCACCTTTGAAGTACTCCCCTTCAGAAGCTATGCACCAATGCCAGTGCCTAGTCCACCTTTCAAAGCAAGTTTGCAACTTTTTCTGAAATGGCCATCAGAGCTGTCGTCATATTACCCTTGATGTCCTGAATGTCATCAAAATGTCTTCCTTTCAATATTTCCTTTATCTTAGGGTAAAGAAAGAAATCATTGGGGGCCAGATCAGGTGAGTAGGGAGGGTGTTCCAATACAGTTATTTGCTTACTGGCTAAAAACTCCCTCACAGACAGTGCTGTGTGAGCTGGTGCATCGTCATGATGCAAGAGCGATGAGTTGTTGGCAAGCAGTTCAGGTCGAATAACTTTTTCATGCAACCTTTTCAGCACTTCCAAACAGTAAACTTGGTCAGCTGTCCAGCTGGTACAAATTCATAATGAATACTACCTCTGATATCAGAAGAGGTTAGCAACATCATTGCAACAAGTATTGCGAACTTAATTGTCAGAACACATTTGCCTGTTACTGTGTTTATTTCTAGAAGCAGTAGTCCTGCGAAGCTCAACTTTTTTCAGAATATGAAGAGAAGACAATTTTTTTAATATATCAATAAAATTGAGAACTCCAGTCCCAGGCTAACTCCAGGCATGTAGGGAGGGGGTAGGGTAGCGTGGGCAGCTAGGTCAATTGTACTGCAAGCCTAAGAGCTGACAATATTCCACGTGACTTCAAGAGTCCATGGCAGATTATGTGCAGACTAATGAATGGTGAACCCAGAGCCATTGAGCATCAGCATCGAAAAAAACACCTCCGTGCTGACAACGTAACTTTTTCCCTTGATCTCCAACTCATAACCAAATAATGTGCAGACAAGACTCAAAAACTGTTTTATTAAACTGAACACAAAATGCCTGTTATAATATCAAGCCTTTATCAGGAATCAGTACATAATTGAGGATACACAGCCAAAATGAGCCATCAACATAAGCAGTGTAAATTTTAAATAACCTTTGGATTTCTATATTCAATATGCAGAAGAAAATAAAACCAAAAGAGCAATTTCAATTTCACAATTCACAGTTGATTGGTTTTATCCCATGACGCTTTTGTCATTTCTGTAGCCCCAGAAGACAAACAGATTTTCAAAGCAATGACTGGCACTTAGCCCCACCAGCATACACAGATGTGAAAACCCTGTAGGACAGTCAGAGAAAGTTTTAGGAAACAGCCCCAATTTCATACAGTTTTGGCTGGCATTTTTTAGCTATATCTTTTAACCAGAGACATTGTTCAAATAGCAAAAGCTGTCTTAAGTTTGCCATGCCATTAAATGAAGGGTTCTAAAGTCTCCCTTGGTTTTCTAGGATTTTATTCTGTAATTTAAACAATAACTGCACTAAAATGCAACCTTAAGAGTGCAAGCAAATTCAGTTTTGCTTCTGGATCGAGAGCATACACCCAAGAGAGGCAATTTATTGTCCTAGCAGATACATACACGGAATGCTTTAGAGCAGTCTGACAACTCTAGTAAGGCATTTCAAAGCAGATACCATACCCAAACTAAATTATTATGGGCAACCGAGGATACCACAAGGTGAACACCAATTAACACAGAATCAACATGAAATTCTTACAAAATGACATATGGATTTACAAACCACAGAAAGGTGCTCAAGTACCAAAAGGAGGCAAACAATGACCAGCCACTCTGAAAGAGTTTTGTTCCCACAAATGCCAGATTTGCAGAGTAGAAATAAACTTTGTATGTGCTTTGCCCTAGGATAACATCGTTCATCCTGACACCTGGGGTTACTTTTCCTTAAAAAAATATATTGTGTAGAGAATATACATATAATCAGTGATACAGAACATTTATTTTCACTAGTGAGGGGGTCACTTAAGCACTTACATATAAAGAGTTATGAATCATGAATGTCACTGAAATGTAAAAATAAATCTGATCAAACCTACATTAGTTAGTATTGAATAGTGAAATGAGATTTTTGTTTTTTAGCAATTGCATTGGCTTAATGAGGAACTATGACCATGAAAAGATCTGTAAGTTCAAAAAATGATGAAATGCCTGAAAATGCAAGTCTAATTAGTAAAAATGCACATATTCATTTTAAGGGCCCCAAAGGAAGTAAGTGTTCAGTTATTTTAGAAGCCATGAATCTTATCAAACTAGCACAAGAATATGAGTCAAGTACATTGAAGTTTCAATTCATTGCACCTTCATGCCCTGGAGCAAGTCAATTAAATTATTTGTCCATAAGTAATTGACATAATAAAGGCATGTCAAAAAAAATTCTAAACAGTACGAAAGCTAAAGATGGTTACTAAGGCTCACGATCTCAACAATTCATTGTACAGTACAATCATTTTCAATCCTGCTAATTATGGCTAGAGGAAGCATGGGCAAGTATCATTCTCAGGGAATGCAAAGGCTTTAGATAAATTAATGGTTTTAACTTTCTAGACTACTTAATCTGCTCTTCTAGAGTTGTTTAAAACAGCTAATCATTTATGGGTTTGACTGTACTCCTCTAGACTGTCTGGCAGAACAGGTGAAAGTAGTAAAAGAAAATGCGATAACATTGAGAAAAGCAGCAGTAGATTGAAATGAGGTATAAGCTGATTTTTAAAAAACCCAATTAGTAATTTACAGTTTTTAAAGAAGCTGCATAGTTCAGCAAAAATACATCATAACAAGAGGGACAAATAAAAAATTCTTATCGTGAAACTTTAAAAATGACAACTCAGCATTTAAAATGACCAACACCAGAAAACTTCAGTTTTAAAGTTGTCTTCCCTCCCTCTAAGCATATAAAAAACAGAAACTGGAAGGCTGAAGTCCACAGGAGAAAAAACATATGCTAATTGGCTCAGGTTATGAACTGCATGAGTTCAAGAAACTTATGATCTAAACTTAGGATTGAGACACTGCTTTTTAAAAGATACTAATATTGAAACAAATATTAAACTCTGGGTAATGACACCTATGCTGAGGTGTTTAAGGGAAATGTACTGTCTGAAATGTACATGAAATGTATATTTTTAAAAACTTTGTGGATTGATGGATGAATAGAGCAATGGGCAGGTATGTGGTAATACAAGTACAGTAAAATATTGATTGTAGAATCCAGTGGTGGGTGTATTGTAAACCTTTTCTAACTCTGATTATGTGTTTGAAAATTTTCAAAATAAAATATTAAGTAAAATGTAAATATTTCTACAATAAAATTAATTTAGCATTGTGTTTTAAAAATTCAAGGTTCTCAGGATTTAGAAATTATCTGAAGTAGGGGAAATTTTGGTTTAAAATGCCTCAAACCTGATTTGTGAAGATGCTTTTTTTTAATGTAGAGACAAAGTAATGCAATTAATAATTACTGTGCATGACAATCTCTTCACATACTTCATTTGCAAATACCTAATATTCTCCTCTCTACAGAAGAGACAAGTTTGAAAAAGACCACTGAAATGAAGTTTTTCCAAACATCGGTGTCAAGCTCTTCCCAACCCATGACACCACCATTCACTAAATATAAATGTAATACAGACAAAGGTGAAAAGTAAAAAAACTGTTGCCAGCCTGGAACAATTGGATTCATTTTCAGGGTGTATGGTTTCTGATGAATAATGATAACAGTTTTATTAATAACAAATTGAGATTGCACTAAGAAAAAAAAAAGATGTAGAACACAGAATTCACACAGATCTTTGCTATTCCAAGATCCTGTTTAATGAATTTTGATTAATCGCAATAATTCTATCATCTCTTCTTCTGTGAAATGCTAAAATCTTGCTAAAGGCACTCATATTCTGGGCTTAATGGAGACAGGGTCACAAGGGACCATATGCCAGTATTTTTTTTTTTTGGTAGCTACCCAGAAAGGGAGTTTACAAATAGTCCTCCCACCTATGATAGGAAGAAAATGTCAAACAGCTATCAGTAGAAATATCTTTTGAGAAGCTGTTTACACAGCTATTTGTCTATTCTGTTAGATTGAGAGTAATAACTCACAATGGTAGAAATCCACCACCAAAAAAAAAAAAAAAGCAACAACTAAACATTCATTACATGTGAAACTGCTGCAGTGATTTGGCTGATAAAAAGTAAAAAAAAAAAAAAGTTGGTAAGATAGAATATTTTTTAAACAGCTCTTCAACATCCTGCATTACACTTTTGTCTATACGGACAAAATATTTTTCTATTTCTAAAGCAGCTCTGTTGTCCTTGGTATATGCCTCACCAAGTCCTTTACAGAGTACTTCCAGCCTAAGTTCCAACATTGAGGAAAGAAAATAGTTTGGGTTTCAAATCTACCATTCCTAGGCCTCTCTGAAGAGGATACTACGCCAAACGGTTACATGTCACTCCTGATACAAGCAAACACATTTTACATAGGTCACTGAATGGTCCTCAAACTGTCGTTGCTCAGTCTCCGTCAATTCAGGAGTGAAGGAGCCATAAATCCCACAGCTAATCCTTAAAATCTATCTACAGAGGAAGAATTATATATATATATATACACACACATATATATATATGTATATATAATTATATACATATATATAATTCAAAATATATATTTAAAGAATTTATAGAGATGTTTAAAGATATATACATTAAAAGATTTATATATATTTAAAGAATATATATGCATATAGGTATATACATATATATGTATTGTGTGTGTATATGTATAGTGTGTATATATATATACACACACACACACATCTTTTTATCCTTGACGAAGTGTAGCTACAGCAACTACATCCGTGCTGTAGAACAGCTCTGTAAATAAGGTGGAAGAGCTTGTGCTGCCTTTTAACTGTTTACGTCAGAGGGACATAAGAATGATCTCAGATTGCCACGACTCTTCATTCAATCTCAGGGTTTCAAAAATCCTAAATGGTTTTCTACGTGTACCAACGCATTAGATGGGGAAAGAGTGAGGAAGCTGGAGGAGGAACTTTTTCAAAGTGGACGGTATAAAAACATATTTACTTATAGATTCAGTGCAATAAGAGACAGGCAGACAAATGTAATAAACAACATGCACATATTTACAAGTTGCAATACATGATATACAAAGATGAGACCAAAGTATTTTCTGTTCAGTGTGGAGTCAAAAGGATTACATGGCATACTCAGTTTTGCAGCTTAGTTTTTTGGAGAAAAAAAACCACTTCGAAGGCATATGCAATCCAATCTTTTAATTGGAACATAGAATTTTTCCTTTACAAGTTCTTGCCTTCAATATCTTAGAAGAGAATTGTCATCTTCTAACATTGCTTTTGAATGACAACTTACACAAAGATATTCACAGAAAAAAGAGACCTGGATGCCATTTCTTCTGGCACATGATGACCGAAATCTACTTAATTTAATTGACTAAAGGTTTTCCATTGTTTAGGTCTCTGTCCATCCTTGTACACAGCATATAAAAGATAGTAACATGACTCTTGGGGAGCACGGGGTGCAAATTCTAAAGCACGTTACAGAGCAGGACTGGACTGCACACAATGAAATCAACAGAAATTACATATTACTGACTGCAGTAGTAACAACAACCTTTTTTGACAGGGAAAAAACACTGTGGATAAGGAACGCATAAGTTAGAAAAACTGTACCATGCAGAGATGTATTTCTTTGGGCATTTCCTTTCTGACAACCTCTGTCACCCTCTGCTTCACCTATGGAACACAGGAGGATATTGCAAGCTAACAAGCCTAAAACGCAACCCACTGTCATAGAGATTTGTGGTGGGGAGCGGGGTTGGGGAGGGGGCTGTGTATGAAACCTCTATAAATAATCATGGAGGTTATTTACCAACTTCGTAGAGTTTGGAAATTAAGGAACAAACTGAGTTATTGTAGGCAATATGGTATCTAAAGTGTCATATAAAACAAACACATAGCTCTTTTTTAGTGCAAAGAAATATAGTAAGAAATAACAATATAAATCTAACCTTTTTTTTTTTTTAAAGAAAATGCGTTTATGCATTCATAACATCCATTAAGGGCACTGGGAGACTGGAAACCTGAATACGCAAGGCCAGATGTAAACATCAAGGCCTTAAATCCACTGCTTTTTATGTATTCATAATGAAATTGTTAAGTGGGGAGAGTGAGGGAAACTCTTCCTTCAACTTTATTTGCAAAGAACAAACAAAATGGATGAATGCCACTTTTACAAAATGTAAATTCTTATCCACAATTTTTTTTACTGTGATCTGAAACAAGGATTCAATAAAATCTTCTCTATGGTATCACATAAAACTACATATATATATATACACACACACACATATATATATATGTAGTTTTATATATGTATGTGTGTATATGTATATAAATACACATATGGAGAGAAAAAATGAGATTTTGAAATAATTACAGAACCAAGTGGCCAGCACTGTAATATTAACGTCTACCAAAAAATTGTCCTAGCAGCAAAATGAATAACCTACTGACCAATAAAATAAGCTCTAAACTAATCAATTGTACTTTATAGGTTAATGTACAAAGGGTTATTATACTAAGAGTCACAGGTCTAGATAGACTCTCAATAGAACATTATTTCATTCTTTTGTCTTTGAAAGAAAAAAAATTTACTAAATAATTCTACTTTTCAGAAACCACCACTTCAACAGAAGAATAACTTGATACTGTACCAGAGGTTAATCACAAAATTGAATTTTAAATATGGGTCTAGATTACAAAAATGTTTAGAAGTACTAAAGGACAGGAATCATAATTATGACTTCCCTTCTCCCCATCTCTCTGTATAGGATTCTCAAGAAAAAACAGGAGCGTTTTTTTTTTTTTAATTAGTAATATAAGCATCCAAAGATACTTATAGTGCAAAGATACTGCTCTATATAAACTTCTATATGGCCTTTCAAAAGAAGTATGGATGAGCACCGGTCTTATCCATGTAAATATAGTAAGTAGATAAAATACGGTTAATGAAAGTTCATAGAATACTCCATTACTTAACATAGACATACACTAGAGCTTTATTTTAAAAACAAAATACAAAAATAATAATACTGTTGTAATTATCAGATACCAAGTAACCTATAATGTACTTCTATTAGCTTTAAGGAAGCTGAATTACAAAGAATGAAATGAAAGTTCATGTATTTTTCTACTGGAAATGACACTGAAATTTGATTAACTTTTTTCATTCCTCTCTATCTATGAAACCGTAAGGTAGTAGTATTTTTCAGGAGAGCCAACAAACTAGAAAGACTGAGAGGAACGTAAGTAAAATGTAAGAATCCATTTATCATCTAAAAAATCTGCCAAACTAAATATCAAGAGATCTAAACTTATGATTAAGACCATCATATAAGTACATGTTATTATCAATGAAGTAACTCTAAATTGAAAAAGTCAATTTTACATTTTCTAAAACCAGCTGAAAAATATATTTTTTAAAATATCATATCTATCTTAAATTCACTGGATATTTAAATGCAGGGTTTGGAAAGCCCATAACATAGCTGGAGAATGAAATGAGCTTATTAGACAAACTTAATTCAACTGAAAGGGGAAGAGGGAAGAGGAGGGAAGAAAGTGGCATTTAAATGTGTGAAAGCCATAACTGGAAATGATGTTTCACTGTTTGGAAGTCTACAAGCACATTGGAAGTGTTTGAATCCAAGAAAACTTGCATTTCAATAATGGGAGGACATGATAAAGGGGAACACGTCCTGGGAAAAACCCGAATGCAGTTGATAATAGTACAACCTACTGACAAGGCATTGAGTTGAGGTGGTGGTTCCAAAGAAGCCTTGGAAACTGAAATCTCTGCTCACATGTTTTTACTACGATCTGAAGTAAGAACTCAGTAAAATTCTTTACTTAACAGGACATAAAACTAAAATTGCAAAAGAAGATGAAATGTTTAAATAGTTAAAGCTCTAAGTGGTCAGGCTACTAATTGACCAGAACTTGTTCAAGATAAAAAATTATTTCTCACGGGGTAGGTAGGTCACATGCTCTAACTCAGCACAACTGATCTGAAAAAACATCATGACCTAAGAAGTACGTTGTTTTCCTGCCCCAGTTTTGACACCTCATGGTACCACTGCAGGTGACACGTATTAACATTAAGCAGAGGAATGTACTCATGTCAAAAGGACCACAAAGCAAGGCATGTTTACAGAAGGCAAACAGCAGGCAGGCTGAGCTGCTCTATCTGAATACAGCAATCACTATACATAACCCAGATTCTCCATCTCATTCCTGTACCGCTGTTCAGACACCTTGCTTTTATGCTGCTTGCTCTCTAAATGCTGCCGGAATTCCATCTCTTCGCCAGCCCCAACATTACACATTGAGCAGTAAAACTGGCCGCTTGGAGTGACGCACATGGCCAGGTCACGCGGGATTCTCTGCCGAGAGCGGCGATTGAAATACGGGCCTGTGAAAGCAAGAGACAAAGATAATGTATTCACTTCAACAGAGTCACTAAGTGAATGACGATGGTCTGATCCATTATCACTGTTGACTAAATTCAAATTATTAAACTCAGAGATTATTAGCTTTAAATGAAAGTGAAGTTAATGGATTTTTTTAAATTACAATTTTATACACATTCAATCTAAAAGCTAAAATGATTCCTCCAACTATTGTCAGAAAGGTTACTGGAGAGCCAAACCCAAACTCTAAATGACAATGTCTCTGAAAAGTGAATACAATTTAACAAATAATTTCTAAGCATCATATGAAAAGTTTTATAATTATGCTAACTCTTTAATCTAAAAATTCTATTTCTAAGAATTATCCTAAGAAAATATTAAGAATTTTTACATAGAGATTTATAAACAAAGACATTTATTTCATCAGTATTTATAAAAGTTTTGGGGGAGGGAGGTAGATATGGGGAAAGGAGAGATCCAAAAATACAATTTGAAAAATTATCGAAATGACTGCAATGGAAAAATAATGAAAACTCTTTAATTACATGAAAATGTGTTTATAATATGCTATTAATAAAACAAGAATATCACAAAGTTTAATCACATTTTTATTTTTAAAAATATATAAAGATTGAAATGACATACAAAAATGTTGAAATTACTGATAATTTTATTTTATTCTTTTTTATATAACTGACTTCTTAAGTTGTACTATTAGCTTATTAATTTAAGGCATTTCTCAAAATATTACTTTCATTGCATCCTACAAATTTGATATATTTTTACTACTATTTGGTTCTAAGAATTTTTAATATCCAATATGATTTCTTCTTTCACTCATGAGTTATTTAGAACTGTTTTTAAATTTCCAAACAAATGAAAATTTTGTGGCTTTTATATTTGCTATTGACCACTCACTTAATTGTACTCTAGTCAGAAAACACAATCTGAACTGCCTTCTGTCCTAAAGTTTATTTTATCTAATATTAACACAGCTCTCTAGGTTCATTTCAGCTAATTTTTTTTAATCTAATCTTATACTCTTTTTCCTTTAACTGGAACTTCTGTAAATTTACATTCATCATAATTACTGATATATATTTAGACTTTTATTAATTATATTACACTGTGCTTTCTATATGTTCCTGTTTTTCTATGCTTCTCATACCTTTCCAATTAACTTTCTTTGTTTTTTGTTTATTTTATTGTTCACGTGAATGACCTGTGCTGGTATGTGTATTCATTGGAGGCTGGTGTAGGGGGAGGATGAGGGCACTGCTCAGTCCTACTGTCCCTACTGAAGATAATCAAAATATGCAGAAGACAGTCCTATAAACTGGTACTTCTGAATTGAAGGTCTGTATCAGGATCACTGAGGAAGCATTTCCAAAGCACACATGTCTGGGTCCTACTCCCTGTTTACTGATTGAAAACCTCTAAGTCTCGGTGCGGGCATGTGCATTTTGTAAAAACTCCCCCAGGGAACTCTAATTCACTACCCTATACCACTGCTATAATGTTTCTGGGGTTTTTTTTTTATGTTCCCCAATAAATGGGGATTTAACATGGTGCAACTTTAAACCAAATAACCCATTTGTATAATGCATTTTACATTTCTCAGATGGCAAATATCAGAAAAAATATAAAGGGACTATGATAAGAGACCTTAAAGCATAAACATATAGCTTAAAATCAAAATAAATAATATCCTAAATAGAAAAATAAGTAAATAAATCAGACCCGAAATAAACACCAGCTTGAAAAGCCACCAGACCAAACAAAACAATAGCTAACTCCAAATTCTCAGGGCTCTCTATTACCATTAAAAGAAATGAAAATAAAGGAAACCACTTGCAGGATGCAGCCAAGGTATGTGGAAATCCACAGGATACCTGAATTATTCTGCACTGTATACATATTTCTCCTATTAGGCATCATCTTATACTCATTCCCTTCTTTCCGGGTCCGCCGTTGACCGGCCTCTGAGGAGTCCCTGGAGAAAAGAAATTTTTAAAGAGTGAGGCTTCTAAACAGGGATCCCTTTCAACTCCTTCTCTCTAAAGACAGTCAGTCTCACACAACACTGTGGCCTCAGAGAAAACGGCAATACCTACGAGAATGAGTTACTCTGAGCTTCCGCCAGCCGCAGTCTCTTGGCATGATTCTTCCCTTGATAGTGAGCCTGAGCCACAGCCGGAGAACTAAAGGAGGCATCACAGAGCTTACAGTAATCGTTCTCTGTGGCCAGGATCACTCTGCCTCCCGGCTTAAAGGAGCCAACCTGACATCAAAGACACAAGAAACAAGGTTAAAAAAAACTGGATCTTACTCCCTCCTTCTCCTCAAAGTTCCTTTGAAGAGTTGGAAAATAACCAAAAGTTAGGGCATGATCACAAACACTCAGCTTTATAAGGAAAGGAAATAATTCATTAAAGAAAAAAAAAGTTAGAAGACACTTAATCACGTTTTTGCATGATAATCACCAATGTACCTAACAGATGACTGTCTCATTGCTATTTCCATTGATGAATTTTTTTTTTTTAAGTTTAAAAACCCAGCATGGAAGATTTAGGGTAGTATAGTTAAGGCCTAGTCACATTAACAGAAAAAGTAAAGCCTGCTCAGAATCTATCAACAAGTATTTTACTGAATGCCTACTGTTCGTAGGGCTTGCCACCTAATGCTGAAGCTATATACAGACATATACTAAAAAACGAGCCCCTACCCTCAAAGAGTCTACAACTTAGCTACAGATGTGATATAATTAGGGAAAAATAATCAGAGGATCCAGACAACTGTATTCAGGTTGGGAAATAAGGAGTTACGGGAAATCTAACACAGTGCCTAGAAGATAATATGCACTCAATAATTATTGTGGGTTAACAAAAAATGACACACTAGATTCTGCCTGGAGGACAATAAATATACAAGAGTCTGGAAAGCATAACTTATCAGTTGAAGGAAATCACACTGTTTCACCTAGAAGGGAAGATTTTCTGAGGACAGGATAGCTGTCTTCAAAAATCACAAAAGGCTCATGCAATGAAAACAGACGAAGACTGTTTGCCCGGAAGGGTGGAGCTGGCAGAAAAATGGTCCCCAAGAGGGAGTAGCCATCCAGTTCTGGAGCAGCCTTCAAGAATGAGGACTGTGACAACAACACCACCTGAAGGTCTCTCTGGGAATTTTCCTTTCCTCAGATTCTGTTTTTAATGTATCTCATGTACCCCCATGAATTCATGAGGATGGAGGAATAGCTGGTATTGCTATCTATAAGTATTAGAACACTGACATTCAGAAAAGTAAAATTATCCCATGGTGGTAGCAATAGAGGTCTAAAGTCCAAAAATGATTCTTCACCACCACCTTACAAAACTTGTAGCTCCAGGGAAAAGTGACTTAGCTCACTTGAGCTTCTAATAAACTTCTAGGTGAGACCGGTGTTGCTGGCCCCGTGGATTACACTTTGCGTCAGTCCTAAGAGATATAAGTAGACCTCTAAGTTAGTGCAAGCATGACATGAAGTCAGGGGCCAGGGCCAGAATGAGATAAGGCAGGCACGTGCCATGGGCACAAAATTTAAAAGACTACTGAAAAACTCAGCAATCAAGATAAATAACATTTTAATGGACTATTTTTACAAATCAAACCTAATGCAAAAAAATCAATGAAGAACATAATTTCAAAATTTTAAATAAACACAGGGTCTGTAACAGTGACATGGCAACCCATAGTACAGCCTGAGGCAAAAGGAAAATGAGTAACACTCATCCTGTCTTCAAGTTTTTTACCTTTGTTCACTGCTGATTTTTTTTTACATTAATTTTGAAGTTTTAAAATATTTATCTTGACTACTGAGTTTTTTTGTCTCTCCGTTCAATTTTGTACTCAACTCGAGTGTACCCTAGACCTGGCCCTGACTGAAATAATGCATGAAAAGTGCTTAGCAGTGTGCCTGGCATAGTAAGTACTCCGTTAGTTATTGCTTACGGCCACTGTATTGTTCCACGGACAGACAATAGTTCAAAGACAGATTAAGGAATAGAATCCACATTTCAGAGTAATCAAGTACAGGAATATCTTGCATGAAAGGCCCATTCTATCTTCCAAAGAGTGAAAGGGACTCTGCTCTCAACCAGAAAGAGTTTATACGGGTTTTCTGCACAGAGCTTAAAAAAAGCAGTTAGTGGGTGGGGTGGAATCTCAAGAGGCTGTTCTTGCTGGAAGGCAAAACATGAAATAAATGGTATTAACTGCAAAGACATAAGTGTTTTAAAATCTCTTTCTGTTCAGAGTTAGTTGGTTTTTATTCTAGCTTCACCTAGACCTTCAGGGTCATTTAACCCAGAATTTTGAGAAATGCATAGAGAGACTCATGAAACAGTATTTGTTTCATCATTTCATGTATCACAACCAAAGCCAATGAGAAATCTCAAGGTTCATGGATGTTGGCATGCACTGAATCCAGCACTATAGTTCAAAGAGTTAAAAGCGCCAAGTGGAACCTTTCAAGACTATTTGCCCAACTGAGCCTTGATGGGCGGTCTCACAAATGTCATCCACGACCACGTGTGCTGCCACCCTGACACGCATCTCACCTGTGCAGGAACCGGGACAGCTGGAGTAGCCACAGGCTCTACCGCATTGCTCACTCTGGCTGGAGGGGGACAGCTGTTGGCTGCATAGTAATTTCGGAGTTTCTTACCATGATTTTTACCCTGGAAGTAAGATGAAATGGGTAATCACCATGGGGAAAATTTGTCGAGTTAATATATTTATTTTTTTTTAAATAGAAAAAAAAAAAAGCACCACATTTTATTCTTTTAGGTATATGCAACACTGGGGTAAACAGACAATTAGCTCGCTAGATCTGATTACTTGATTTTAAAATAAGAGACTGTACTCTTCAGTTCTAACAGAAGTCAGATATTTATCTGGGAAAGATAAGGAAACAGCCAGAAGAATTAATTTCTTACATATTTCTGGAAAGGTATCACATTTTCCAGTGATCTGTGTCCTCCCCCAACTTGTTGCCATTCATATGCCACTGCCTAAATATGAATTTTATGACAGTCTGATCTAATATACAAGTCTGTACTAAAATGGATAATCCAATTATTTTTACCAAAAAAAAAAAATAGCACTTACAGAGTATCTTTTTACTTTGTGCATTAGCTCATTTGCTGCTCATGAAAATCCTGTAAGAGGAATTTGTTAACGTTATCCACATATGACAGCTGAGGAAGTGCGACCCAGAGATTGGGGGTGGGGACTTGCTGCCAACACCTTCAGCGAGGCCAAGCAATGCGGCCAGAGCCTGAGGCAGGCCTTCTGAATCCAAAGCAAGGCCGTTTCACCTACAGCATGATGGCTTCAGGATGCACTGTGAACCTCTATTAAAATGGATTTGCTTCTCTCATTTTGTGTTTTCTTTAATTTATTATTCACATGACTATCCTCCTTGAACTGATACAAACTGGTGGGAAGCGTCCATGGTCTAAAAGCATTCTAAATGAGGATAAAACAGTATATTATTCTTTAAACTGAACTGTAAAATTCAAAACTGTAGGCAAACATTTATTCACCACCTACTATTTGGTAAACCCTAAAAATAAATAGGACTCGCACAGGCTTTACAGGAGAGATACAAAAGCAGTTAAAGTAACAAGGTAAGTTCTGACCACTGGAATGCCCTAAACGTACTCTTGCCAAGGTCACAATGACCTCCAGGGAGTCAAATCCAGCAGTCACGTCTGTGCCTTCATCACAGTCTAAGCAGCATGACACGATTACTACTCCCTTCCTTCTATTGTCATTTTTGACTCCCTCTTACATCTCTAGCTCTCATTCTCTAAATGTGGCATCCAAAGCTCTACCAGCTCTCTCCTCTCTCCATCTACACTCAAACTCTTGAGTTATTTTATTCAGCCTCATAGCTTTAAAATATAATCAATAAGTTGGTGACTCCGAAAATTATCCATCTCCATCCCTGTTATGGACTGAATATCGGCGTCCCGCCAAAAATCATATGCTGAAATCTAATCCCAACATGATGGTCTTAGGAGGTGAGGCCTTTAGGAGGTAATTAGGTCTTCAGGGTGGAGCCTAATTAGTGCCCTTTTATGAGGAGGCCAGAAGTACCCCTCCCCCTTTTTCTACCATGTGATAATACATGTGGAAGTGGCTGTCTGAAACCTGGAAGACGGCCCTCAGCAGAACCCATCCATGCACCCCGATATCAGACTTCCAGCCTCCAGAACTTAGAGAAACAAATGTTCACTGTGTAAGGCACCCAGTCTCTGGTAATTTGTTATGGCAGCCCCAAAAGACTACGACAATCCCTAACCTTTAGAGTGATCTATCCAGCTGCCTTCCTGCCACATATACTTGGCAGTCTTAAGAGAAATATCCAACATGAAATAGCTAAAATGTAACTTTTCATTCCTCCCCCACAGAACTTCTCATCACCGCCACCACCACTAGTCATCCACACGTGAGTAAATGACAACCAGTTACTCAAGAAAAGCCAAGAAGTCCTTTTCTTGATCCATCCCTCCTTAAAACCAACCCATCTAATCCATCAGCCCGTCCTGGAAGCCTACCTCCCAAATGTATCATAAGTCATTCTATTTATTTCCATGGACGTTACAAATACCACAGTAATCCAAGATGCCAACATTTTCCACTTACAGCAACACCTCCTAACTGGTGTCTGCTCTCCCTCTTGTCCTATAATTCTCCTCATATCAGCCAGAGTGATAATTCTAGAGTGATAACATCTTCCAATGCTTTCCCACTAGATTTAAAATCAACAAATCTTTCCCATAAGGCGCTGGGTGACCTGGCCCTGTCCACTTCTTAGATTTTATTTCCTATAGCATCCCTTTCCCCTACTCATGAGGCTCCTGCCTCACAGGGCTTTCCGTTCCTTGAACATGCCCAACTCATTCTAGCTCCGGGGCCTTTGTACTCGCTGTTGCTTCTGGCTAGAATGTTCTTTCAGATGGCTGCATGGCTGGTTCCTTCTTATCCTTCAGGGCTCAACTCAAACAGCCCCCATGCAATCTGAAATGTCCTGCCAATCTCCACCTGCTTGCCCCACACACGCTCGCCACCATATAACGACATTGTCTGCCTTTACTTTTCATCTTGGTACCACTTATCACTACCGAAAATAATATTGTCTGTTTACGTGTTTCTTTCTCTTTCCTACCCTCTGGAATGTAGACTCCTTGAAAATGAGAACCTTGTGGGTCTTGTTTACTGTTCTATCCCCAACGTTCAAAACAGTTTCTAGCTAGCATATAGTAGGCCATCTGTAAATATTCGCTGGAGAAATGAATCGAGTAGTATAATGGAGATAAACAAACTGTTATAACACCAAGCAGGAATTTCTTACTTGTGCCTGAATGTGCCATGGAAGGCTTCCCTGAAAAGGGGACATTTTTGAATCATCTTTTAAAATGAGCAAAAGTTTACCAGGCAGCTAAGGAGAAAGGGGAAAGAAAATTATGAACAGCCCAAATCGGCTGTGCAAAGGCCCAGCCTGCAGGAGAAATGGTCGTCAGGGTCCTTTGGAGAAGAGGTAGGAGTTGAGATGCACGGGGCTAATCCTTAATGGTTTTGTCCATGATCCAGAATGTGGACTTTAGAGGCTGCAGGGGGCCTCTGAAGGACTTGAAGCAAAGCAGTGGGGATGGCTGGATTGCATTCGCTAAAAAATCAGAATGAGGGATAAATTAGAGTAATTCAAAGCCAGAAATTGGGAGTATAGAGAAGAGAGCCAAAGACAAAACCTAGGATACTAAAATATAGACTGCAAGAGAGAATGAGGATCCAGAAAATTAGATTGAGAATGCCTGACCTATGAAGGAACATGAAAACCAGACAAGTGTAGCATCATAGAAGCCTAGAATAAGGTGTTTCAAAAGAAGGGTCTAGTTAGATACATTGTAACCCAGAAACTCGACTTCTAGGCATTACTAAACAGAAACACACCTGATGAGATACCTATAAGAATGTTCCTGAAAGGACTGTTTGTAACAACTGAAAAGTGGAAACAACTTCAGTGTCCACCTACAAGATAATGGATAAATTGTAGTCTATTCATACAATGGAACACTATATACAATAGTGAAAATAAACATTCTAGGATCATGCATGGCAACAGGAATGATTCTCATAACAAAATGCTGAAGAAAAAGAACAAGTTGCAGAAGAAGATATTTAAGAATAATCTTTTGAATATGGAGGTTAAAAACATGAGAAACCACTACATATTATATAAGAAAACATATATGTAGCAAAAGTACAAAACAAATGTGGGAAAAATTAATACCAATTCACTATAGTGCCTACATCTGGAAGCACAGGAAGGGAGACAGGGGCTTCAACTGAATTGATCATTTTCACTCTTAAAACTAGATGGCAAATACACATGCTCATTCTATTATTTTTAGTACTCTTAGGTTTGAAGGATTTCATAATCATTTAAAACAACAATAACAAAAAAGGGAGTGGTTTACCAGGTCACGTGCTACTGTAGGGTGAGGACAGAAGTAATGCTTGGATTTGAAAAGATAGCGGTGAAAAGTAACTTTGGTAAGAACCATTTCCATAGAGTAAGGGGGATAAAAGTGGGTGGCTTAAGGAGAGAACGAGAGATGTGACAATGGAGACCATTAGTATAGGCAACTTTTTAGAAGAGTTCTACTATGACAGGGAGCAGAGAAATACGGTATGGCGTTAGAGGGGGAAATGAGTCAGTGAAAGATTATTTTTAAGATGGGTTTTACTTAGCCTACTTTGCATGACAACAGGAAGAAGTCAGTAAAAAAAGAGAACAGATGATGCAGAAGCTAAGCACAGCTATAGGAGCACAGTCCATGAAAAGGCAGAAGATGGGGTACACAGTAGTACAGGAGGGGTCAACTTTAGATAATATCAGGTATTTTATTTTCAAAGCAGTATCCACAGTAGTACTCAAGCAGATACCGCATCCACAACATAATCGTAATGACAACTAATGATTTTTGGGCATTATGTGACCGACAGTGTTCTAAACAATTCATAAATGTTGTCTCATTTATCCTTCATGAAATCTCTATCAAGTGGGTATAATTATTATTCCCATTTTACATAAAAGGAAACTAAGCTCAGAGGGTTAAAAACTCGCCTGAGAGCTTCCAGATAGCTGGGTAGCAGCTGCCAGTATTTGCGTCTCCCCATATATCCTCTACAAACAATACAGAGCGATAAGAAAAACAAATAAAACTACACACACATCATGCCTTCCACAGAACTAGACACTGCAGAATGACCAGACTTCAAAGTAACTAGGTGAAAAAGACAAAATATCAAAACCTAGTAAGCAATCTGCCATAAGCCTTCATGGTAAGCTAGAGCAGCCTGACAAAAACTGCAGGAAGGAGAGCTGAGGAGGCTGGCAGAAAACCTAAAGCTATTTTATAATCACCACCAGAAAAAAGGAGCCCCCTAGGTTTGTCAACACCAAAGCATGATCCAGTCACTGACTGCGGGAAAGGGGCTTGAATGTACACATAGTCTGAAGTGGTTGTCTTCAAAGTGACATCTGGAGGAGAAAAAGGCAAAAAGGGCGAGGCATCCTTTGGCGACTGGGAAGTTGAAGGGGGAACAAGAAGCAAAACAGGAAAAGCTAGTGTCATGCAAGATCAAGAAAAAACAAAACAAAAACAGATGACATACAAAACCCTCCCCTGACCATTTAAAAAAAAAAAAA
>NW_017732006.1:792668-809257 GCF_001890085.2 Hipposideros armiger | reverse complement strand
TAACCACTTTGAGCACCTCTTGTAATTGCAGAAGTCAAACGTGACTTGTATTCATCTTTTGTTATCAGTATATATTGAGTATTATAATTTTAATCATTTTTTCCTTTCTTAAAATGTGTATACATTTTTTGGCACCCTATGTAAATAAAATTATAGATCAATGAACAAATAAAAGCTGGAGATGAGGTGAAAGATTAACATTCAAATATTATATGTTATGACCCATGGAAATAATGCAACAAAAAACAGGAAGAAAAGGAAAGAGGAAAGTAGAAAAAGCTCATTGATTCTGCAATAGGCAATACAGACAGCTGGGATACCATTAAAAAGTGACAAACCAGATAGTAAAATATTAAATAACCAAACAGGGGAGTAAAATCATGTAAAAATGTATAAATAATAGGGGAATAAAAATGGATGACAATGGATGGGGGAGTGTGACACTGCTCTGAATATATAGTTTTGTACAGTACAGGTCTTGGAGCTATATTAACATTTCACAGACTTAGAAAAAAGAATCAAAACCAACAAGGACTGGGGAGGACCCAAAATGAAATACAAACAGAAACAAACAAACCTAAATGTATGAACAAATAACATAACCACACTGAAATGAGAGGTGAGAAAAACCTATTCACATATATTCACATATTCACATAGTTTCAAAACATCGTCCCCATGATGCTTATTAAACACACACACAGGGCCGGCCAAGTGGCGCATTGGTTAGGAGTTGGCTTGGGACACCAACTAATAAATGTAGAAAGAATGATTAAAAAAAAAATCACCATTTGGCAAATACCACAGTAATAATCACTGCAGGAAAGAATCATCAATGAATGCTAAAATCACTGAGTAAAAATATGATGAGAAATAAAACATCCACATAGTCTCTAAGTATCCCCCTATATGATACTTATTAATCACAAGAAGAAAAATGGTAACTTTACAAAGAAGAACCCTGGCAGGGAGGACCTTAACCAGTGATCAAAGTCAACAGCACCAGTGATGCAAAATATTCACATCATATCCTTCCCAATATGATGCATTGGGAAAGACACAATATCACTTCTGTAGTGTTCTTGCCAAAAAACTAAACTAAAGTAAAAAATAACCTGAATTTAATCATAAGAAAACATCCAACAAACCTAAATGGGGACATTCTATAAAACAGCTCTTCAAAAATTATAGGATTATAAAAGTAAAGAAAAACTAAAACTGTCCAGATTAAAGGAGACGTAATAAGTACATGCAAAATTTCATCCTGGATTAGACTCTGGAACCAGAAAACGGGCATCAGTAGACAATTGGTGAAATGTAAACAGTCTGATTTTGTTATCAGTGTTAATTTCCTGATTTTGATAACTGCAATGTATTTATATAAAATATTAACATGGGGGGAACCTGGGTGAGGTGCCTGCAGGAATTTTTTGTACTATTTTTAGAAATAGTTTATAAAAGTTATTCACACTAAAAAGTCAATAAAATTTGTACAAAGCCACAAGTAAATGGCAGAGCTGGGGACAATCTGGTTCCAGAGCCCATACCACCATGCTCCACTGCACCATAGGATAACACAACAGTATTAAGCACTATCTCAGGTACCAGAATGTTCTAAATGTCTTATACATGCCAACTATTCTCATCACCTTTTTTAGGAGGCATAGAGAAGTTAAGAAACATTTCCAGTACCATATATATGGTAAGTAGTAAGACTACATACAATTTACAGTCTGACCCCAAAGTCCATGATTTCATGTTCATAGCTAATATCCTAAAAAAAAAAAAAAAAACACAGATACTAGAAAAAGTAACAATAAGAAATCAAGAGATCCTTGGGCCGGCAGAGTAGCACATTGATTAAGAGCTGACTTGGGACGCCAGAGGGCCCTGGTTCAGATCCCACATATGAGGGCCAGTGACACTGCCCTCTGCAGCTAAGATGCTGAACAACAGCTCAACCTGGAGCTGGGCTGCTGTGAGTTGCTGGTGATGGCGGTAGGCTGCAGCCCCTGCTGCAGTGGGTTGCCATGGGCTACCGTGTGTGGGCAGCAGCCAGCGTGAGCAGCCAGCAGCCGCTGTGAGCGGCCGTCCAGAAGCCGGCGACTGATCTGCCTCGCTCGGGAAGAGCGCAATGATGGTGCCAAGTTGGGCCAATGAAGCAACGTCCTCCACAACTAGACTGAAGAACAAAAGGACAGCAACTTGTCTGTTCCCCTTCCCCAATACCCCAGTGCTATTCCCCTTCCCCCGATTCCCCAGCACTGTTCCAATTCCCCAATAAAAATCTTTAAAAAAAAAAAGAAATCAAGAGATCCTTAAAAATTAAAGATATTTTCAAAATTTTAAAAAAAATCAATATAGGCTTAAAATTCAAGAACCACTCTCAGAAATCAAAATAAATAAAGGAATGATAAAAGAGAGAAGAGATAAACAATATAAAGAATCCATCCAGCTGGTCCAGCATAGGGCTAATAGAATTACCAGAAAAGAGGGAGAAAAAAATATAGAGAACAATATTATCAAAGAAATAGCATCAAAGAAAATTCCCCAGAGCTCAAGAGAAACAGGAGTATGCAAACTGAAAGGACAAATGAAAAAAGACCCAGAGCTAGACACATCCATCACTGTGAAATTTCAGATACAAAGGTCAAAAAGGAGAAACCAAAAGCTTCCAGGGGGGGAAAAAAGCCCAAAATTAAAGTCAGTCACCCACAAAACTGTCAAATATGAAGGCACAATGCAAACATTTTTAGACATACAGAGGCTCAAAAAAATTTACTTCCCATTACACCCTCACTAAAGAGGAAGATGTGTTGTAATATACATTTATATTTATTCTTTCTTCAAGTAATGTGAAGATGTATACAAACAAGATTATTTTTAGAAAAAGAAGAAAATATGTATACTAGAGTATATGAGCCCAAGCGAGAGAACAATGAAGAGACGTCCAAAACTAACAGCCATGCAGCAAACCCAGAGGGCAGCCAGTTGAAAACGGAGCAAGAGGAAGGGGAGATGAGAAAGGGGGTTCCACACAATAAACAGTGTGAGTGAGAGTTTGAAGGGAAAAGTGAGGATATGATAATGACACGTTATGTAAGAAAAAGAAAAGAAGAAAGGCAATGAAAAACTCTAGGAAATACAAAAAGTTACACAATTAAGTCAGGATCCAAATGTGAAATAACTAGTCTAAATTAGAAAACGGAGTCAGTGGATTTCATGATGATAAGTGAAATGGATTGTAAGCAATAAAAAGACAAATTAAGAAGTTAGTAGATTTTTTTTTAAAAAAAAGGTATGATTCTTCTATTTTTAAAAAAATGGGTCAGAAACTCAAGGAAAAACAAAAGGCTATTTCAAAGTTACACTCCACGTCTGAAGCAAACTAAAATGGGCACGATTTTGAGCAATTGCTGCCATTCATGAAAAAGGGTTTATCCATTTCAACATCTCTTTTGACTAGCATTGAACTGACAAGAAAAAAATTCTGAGATGCCCTACATTAAATGACAGAAGGCCAGAGGATGAAAGAAAGAGACGGAGAGGTTAACCAGTTAACAGCTGTGGGCCAAACCCCACAAAAAATGATTTACATTTCCGAATGTATGTTGAAACTTTGAATTACCTTCCAGGTGGCTATTTCCACAATTATCTAAAGAGAAAAGCCAGGCACCACCAGCGACCAGGTGCCTCCACTTCTTGCACACACAAGAATGTTCCAGGGCCGGCCAAGTGGCGTGTTGGTTAAGAGTTGGCTTGGGACGTCCTGAGCAGCAGGGCCCTGATTCAGATCCCACATTAGGGCCAGTGACACTGCCCTCTACAGCTAAGATGGTGAACAACAGCTCGACCTGAAGCTGGGCTGCAGTGAGTCGCCGGCGACAGCATAGGCTGCAGTGGAGCAGCAGTGGGCTGCCATGAGCTACCATGAGTGGCTGGCAGCTGGTGTTAGCTTCCATCCAATGGCCAGTGAGCGACTGCCTCACCTGAGAAGAGCACAATGATAATACCAATGTGGACCAGTGAAGCCTCGTCCTCCACAACTAGACTGAAGAACAAAAGGACAGCAACTTTTCTGTTCCCCTTCCCCGATACCCCAACGCTATTCCCCTCCCCCAATTCCCCAATAAAATCTTTAAAAAAAAAAGAATGTTCTGAACTGATGCCCACCACCAATCTAAAAAGAACAAACACTACTTCCTTACGGACTATACACCTATCCCAGAACTCGCCCCACTTTACCTTATCCCACCCCATTTATCTATTACCAATGTAAATTCTTTCAAAACAAATTACATCTTTCTTCCCCAAACTCACTGCATGAAAGAGTCCCATCAATCCCAGAATGGTGGACACATTGTCTTCTCCATCTAGCCCTGCTGCTGGTGATTTAGGCTGTATGTTCTAGGACCTGATCCTTTTTCTGGGTAGCATGGGTCTCAATAAACCCTTTCTTTCAGAAAAGTTTTTGGCTGTGAAAGCTTTTGTTTAACAGAATTATGCCATTAGAAACATAGATAAGGAAACAGCTCTATAGTGAACAGTATTTCCCTACTGATATTAATGCAAAAGCCAAATGTCCATTTTCAACAACTCAAATCAACCTGCAAAAAAAGCATGGAAAATTAGTTAATTATAGAATAAACAAAATGTTTACTTTGACAATGTCAAAGTAAAACTATAGCCAACCCAAAACAGGAGGTAGAAAGGAGAACGGAGAATAAAGAAAAGGTAGGGGATGGGCGAGGTAGAGAGAACATGTGATTACAGCTTTTCATTTGTTCTATAGGCACTCTTTTGAGTAAAATATCTTTAACTGTTTTACGGAGGCAAATTATTAGTGGCAAATGCTACAAAGTGATCAAAGTGAAAAAGAGATAGATTTGGCTGTAAGATCATAGATACCCTTGGAAAAGATCATTTCATGACAATCTGGAAGAAATGGATAAATTCCTAGAAATATACAGTCTTCCAAGGCTGAATCAAGAAGAAACCAAAAATCTGGAGACTGATTACTACCTACAAAATCGAATCAGTAATCAAAAAACTCCCAAAAAACAAAAGTCCTGGACCAGATGGTTTTACAGGTGAATTTTACCAAACATTCAAAGAAGAAGTAACACCTATCCTTCTCAAACTATTCCAAAAAATTCAAGAGGATGTAATGCTCCCAGCCTCATTTTACGAGGCCACCATTACCCTGATTCCAAAGTCAGACAAAGACATTACATAAAAATAAAATTACAGGCCAATATCCCTGATGAACATTGATGCAAAAATCCTCAACAAAATATTAGCAAAGCAAATGCAGCAATATATTAAAAAGATCATACACCATGACCAAGTAGGATTTACTCTTGGGATACAAGGTTCGTTCAATATCTACAAATCAATTAATGTGAAACACCACATAAACAAAATGAAGGATAAAGACCACATGAGCATATCAACAGATATAGAAAAAAGTGTATAACAAAAATCCATCATCCATTTATGATAACTACTCTCAGCACAATGGGAACACAGGGAACATACTTCAACATAATAAAGGCCATATATGACAAACCCACAACTAAGATCATACTCAACAGTGAAAAATTTAAGTCAAGAACAAAACAAGAATGTCCACTTTCACCACTTTTATTCAACATAGTACTGGAAGTCTTAGCCACAGCAATCAGACAAGAAAAAGAAATAAAAGGCATCCATATTGGAAAGGAAAAGTAAAACAGTCATTATTTGCAGATGACATGATATATAGAGAGAACACTAAAGATTCCACCAAAAAAAATTAGAACTGATAAATGAATTCAGTTAGGTCACAGTATGTAAAATTAATATTCAGAAATCAGTTGCATTAGTATACACCAATAACAAACTATCAGAAAAAGAAATTAAGTAAATAATCCCATATATAATTGCATTAAAAAAACAAAATACCTAGGAATAAATTTAAGCAAAGAGGTAAAAGACTTGTATTTGGGAAACTATAAGACATTGAAAAATGAAACTGAAGAAGATAGAAACAAATGGAAGGTCTATCATGCTCATACATACGAAGAATTAACATCATTAAAATTTCCATACTACCCAAAGCAATCTGTAGATTGAGTGCAATCCTTTTCAAAATACCAATGGCATATTTCACAGAACCAGAACAAATAATCCTAAAATTTATATGGAACCATAAAAGATCCCAAATAGCCACAGCAATCTTGGGAAAGAAGAACAAATTTGGATGTATCACGTTACCTGTATCAAACTATACTACAAGGCTATAGTAATCAACAGCATGGTGCTGGTAAAAAACCAGACACATGGATTAATGGAACAGAATAGAGAGCCCAGAAATAAACCCACACCTATATGGTCAAATAATCTATGACAAAGGAGACAAGAATATACAATGGGGTAAAGACAAGATATTCAAGAAATAGTGTTGGGAAAACAATAGATACATGCAAAAAACAATTAAATTGGACTATCTTCTTACACCATACACAAGAATAAACTCAAAATGGATTAAAGACTTAAATGTAAGACCAAAACCATAGAACTCCTAGAAGAAAACAGGCAATAAACTCTCTGACATTGCCTTAGTAGTATTTTTTCTGATATGTCGTCTTCGGTAAGGGAAACAAAAGAAAAAAATCAACAAATGGTGCTACATCAAACTAAAAACATTCTGCACAGCAAAGGAAACTATAACAAAATGGAAGGATAACCTACTGAATGGGAGAAGATATTTCACCAACGTTACATCTAATGGGTTAATATCCAAAATTTATAAAGAATTCACAAAACTTAACACCAAAAAAAACCAAACATCCATTTAAAAAATGGTCAGAGGACCTGACCGGACATTTCTCCAAACAGGACATACACATAACCAATAGACAAAAGATGTTCAATGTCACTAATCATCAGAGAAATGAAAATTAAAACCCCAATGAGATATCACCTCATACCTGTCAGGATGGCTATCATCAATAAATCAACAAACAATATCTGTTGGCAAGGTTGTGGAGAAAAGGAAACACTCATACACTGTTGGTAGGACTGCAAATTGTTACAGCCATTATGAAAAATGATTTGGAGGTTCCTCAAAAAATTGAAAATAGAACTACCTAATGACCCAGCAGTTCCACTTATGGGTATTTAGCCAAAAAAATCCAAAACACTAATTCAAAAAATATATTAACCCCTATGTTCATTGCAGCATTATTTACAATAGCCAAGATATGGAAACAACCCAAGCACCCATCAATAGACATTTGGATGAAGGTATGGTACATATATACAATGGAATATTAGTCATAAAAAAGAATGAAACCTTACCATTTGCGACAACATGGATGGACCCAGAGGGTATTATGCTGACTGAAATAAGTAAGGCTGAGAAAGATAAATACCTTATGATCTCACTTATAATTGGAATCTAAAGAACAAAATAAACAAACAGACAAAACAGAAACAGACTCATAAATGCAGACAACAAACTGATGATTGCCAGAGGGGAGGTGGGTTGAGGAGCTGGGTGAAAGAGATAAAGGGATTCAGAAATTCAGATTAGGGGCCGGCCGAGTGGCGCGATGGTTAGGAACTGGCTTGGGACGCCAGAGGGCCCCGGTTCAGATCCCACATATGAGGGCCAGTGACACTGCCCTCCACAGGTAAGATGCTGAACAACAGCTCAACTTGGAGCTGGGCTGCCATGAGTCACCGGCGACGGCGTAGGCTGCCATGGGCTACCGTGTGTAGCCAGCAGCCAGCGTGAGCGGCCAGCAGCCACAGTGAGCGGCCATCCAGAAGCCAGCAACTGATCTGCCTCGCCGGGGAAGAGCGCAATCAATGATGGTGCCAATTTGGGCCAGTGAAGCAACGTCCTCCACAGCTAGACTGAAGAACAAAACAACAGCAACTTGTCTGTTCCCCTTCCCCCAATTCCCCACCGCTGTTCCCATCCCCCAAATTCCCCAATAAAAATCTTTAAAAAAAGAAAAGAAAAAAAAAGTTCAGATTAGTAGTTACGGAATAGTCACCGGGATATAAAGTAAAGCATAGGGAATATAGTCAATAAGGTAATAACTATGAACAGTGCCAGGTGGGTACTAGACTAGTCAGGGGGATTATCACATAAAGTACATAAATGTCTAACCACTATGCTGTACACCTGAAATTAATATAAAATAATATTGAATGTCAACTGTAACTGCAAAATTTAAGAAAGGGGGGGATTGATGAAGGGGAAGAGGAGGTTCAGATTTCTAAGTATAAAATATGGGGATGTAATGTATAACATAAGGCATATAGTCAATAATATTGTAATAGCGTGGTATGGTGTCAGATGGTTTTTGGGCTTATCATCATGATTACTTCTTTAGGTATATAAATGTTGAATAACTATGGTGTAACCCTGAAACTAATATAATATTGTATATTAGCTATTTTTTAACAAAAATCTTTTTTTGAAAAAAATAAAGACCACTTCAGTAGAATATTAGAATGGAAACCAGAGTGCTGAAGAATGAATGGGAAATGAAAACCTGATGAGGACAATTATGCCTGACAGAACTCTAAGGACAAGAAAGAAAAGAAAGGTTGCTAACTAGAGGAATTAAAAGGAAAGGTTGCTGTTGCTATTTTTATTTATATGGAAAAAACTTAAGCATGCTTTTCATTTGATGGAGGAGCAGAAGTGACGACAGGTGATGAAATCCAGGGTGAGGAATCAGCTTTGTACAGAGAAGGGATATCTAGCCTTCTGAAATAAGAAACTCAGATGGGGAGGCAGGAGGCTGGTGAGAGCCAGCTAACCGCAGGGTCATGGACAGCTTCTGTTCCCTAATGAAGCATGTTTTGACCATCTCAGTCCATGGCAAGTTCATTTGCAAATCAATCAGATGGGAGAATTTTGAAAACATAAAAACTGTCTGAGATTAGAGTTGCTGACCATGCCATCCAAACCTGAATGATCAATGTTTAAACATCTTTGCCAAAATCAGTGCTTTAAATTTTGGGATAACATCTAATTGCACTCTCTGTATTATGAATTAAGATCACTAGATTTAGCATCATAATGCTAGAACTACTTTTTTTATGTGCGTTCTGTCTCTCTTTCTAATTAATCTGATACGGTAGGTTATTTGGCTACTAAATATTACAAATAGAAATCCTGCCTATGACGAACTTTATAAATGTACTTTGAGCAACTAGTTCTATTTCAAATGAATATGCAAATTAGCATAAATTGGTTGACTTTATTTTAAACTGTGGATGCCTAAGCAAAATTTATCCATGCTTTTTGCTTTTTTAAATTTCTGTTAATGGTCTTACATCCTAAAGTGGTTTGTCTTCTGGGCATTTATACTGCTAAAATGGGGTTGTGTTACTCCATGCCAGGCTTACCCTAAATAACCTGAACCCTGCAGATTTTAATAAAATAAAGACATGTTTTCCTCCAAAGGTTTTATTTTAAATTAAGATATAACTAAAGCCATAATTTGGAAACTGCAAAAATAGGTAACCTCATTAAAAACAAAAGAACACCTTAAGGGTATTTTAAAGCACACTGACTGGTTTAAAAAGTTTTGGGAATAAAACTCAATCGGTGGTGACCACAGACACCCATGGGTGTTGCTAAGGCAGCCCCCACTGGAGAACATCAGGATGCCATGGGAAGATGGAAGTGAGCTTAAAGGAAAGTATTTATTGAGCAGTTCTCATTGTGTGTCCTGGATTACTGGAACATGATACAGTCAGACTCTAGAGTAACAACACTGCTTAAACCAGATGGAGGGCTGTTTACAATACTCGGGGCAACTTGAAACTTTGCGATTTCAACAATGGCATCAACGAGCTAGATCATTTTCAGTAATGTAATCACAGTGATTTATCACTTCACACGAATGGGTTTCTAGCTAATAAGCAGGCCACCACTGATCCCTTTTCTCTCACACATAACTGAAAAAAACAAATTGCCATCTTGGTGTCACTCTATATTAAAATTCCAAAGCAGGCTTTTAGAGTTCAAATAAAACTTTACTTTCATCATCTCATCAACCACTTGTTTTATTAGTCTACAATCATTGCCATTCTGCCTATTCCTGGTTCTTGGTAAACCTTACTCATTGGTCTTAACCTTGTCTTTACTGCCTTTTTAAATCAATGCCTGTTTTGGGGGTTTTTTTCAGTTAATTTAAAAATTTTTTTTTTATTTTTCAATTACAGTTGACATTCAATATTATATTAGTTTTAGGTGTACAGCATAGTGGTTAGACATTTATATAACTTACATAAGTCTTACACCTGCCTGACAACATATATCGTTTTTACAAAATTGACTACATATTTCCTAGGCTGTACTTTACATACCCAGGACCATTCTGTAAATGCAAATTCGTACTTCTTAATCCCTTCACCTTTTTCACTCAGCCCCCCAAGCCCTCTCCTATCTGGCAACAATCAGTTTGTTCTTTGTATCTATGAGTTTGCTTCTGTCTTGCTTGTTCATTTATTTTGTTCTTAAGGTTCCACATATAAGTGAAGTCATCTGGTATTTCTCTTTCTCTGTTCAACTAATTTGACTTAGCACAATGCCCTCTAGGTCCATCCATGTTGCTGCAAATGGTAAAACTTCATCTTTTTTATGGCTAAGTAATATTCCAGTATACACATACACATACACACACACACACACACACACACACAGACATCTTTTTCCATTCATCTTTTGATTGGAGCATTTAATCCATTTACAGTTAAAGTAATTATTGATAGGTATGTAGTTATTGCCACTTTATTGTTTTCTGATTGTTTTTGTAGTTCTTCTCTGTTCCTTTTTTATTCTCCTTATTCTCTTCTCTTGTATGTTAATGACTTTCTATAGTATTGAGTTTGGATTCCCTTCTCTTTATTTCTTGTATATCTCGTTGATTTTTAGTTTGTGGTTACCATGTGCTTCATATATGCCAAGCTATGTTTATAGCCGTCTATTTTAAGTTGATGATCATTTAAGTTTGAACACATTCTATAATCACTATCATTTTTACTCACGCCCTCCACGTTTATGTGTTTGACATTACTTTTTTACTTTTTTTGTAGGTGTTTGTGTGTATCCTTTAATTTACTATTGTAATTACACATGATCTTCCTATGTTTTTTTGCCTTGTAACCTTTGTACTAGTTTTTGTGTTAGGTGATCCACTGATTTAATTATGTGTTTGCCATTGTCAGTGAGAATGTTTTTCTTTGTGATATGTTCTTATTTATACTTCTTGATTTTTTTCCCTTCTGAAAAGAACCAGTCAGAAATGAAGAATACAATAACTGAAATTAGGAATATATTAGAGGGAATCAACAGCATATTAGATGAAATAGAGGATCGAATCAGTGACTTGGAAAACAAGGTAGCAGAAAACACCCAATCAGAACAGCAAAAAGGAAAAAGAATCCAAAAAAATCTGGATAGTTTAATGGGCCTCAAGGACAATATTAAGCATAACAACATTCGCATCATGGAGTACCAGAAGAAGAGAGAGAGCAATGAATTGAAAACCTATTTGAAGAAATAATGACTGAAAACTTCCCTAATCTGGCGACGGAAACAGACATAACAAGTCCAGGAAGCAGAGTCCCAAACAAGATGAACCCAAACAGACCACACCAAGACATCATAATTAAAATGCCAAAGGTTAAAGACAGAGAGAGAATCTTAAAAGCAGCAAGAGAAAGGCAGTTGTTACCTACAAGAGAGCTCCCACAGACTGTCAGCTGATTTTTCAACAGAAACTTTGCAGGCCAACAGGATTGGCACGGAACACTCAAAGTGGTGAAAAGCCAGGACCTACAACCAAGATTACACTACTCAGCAAAGCTATCATTTAGAACTAAAGGAGAGATAAAGAGCTTCCCAGACAAGAAAAAGGTAAAGGAGTTCATCACTACCAAACCAGTATTACAAAAATGTTAATGGGACTTCTTGAAGAATCACTGCCTCTTTCTGTAATCTTTGTGCAGCCTTTGACACGTATTTCAGGCTAACATTTCTATGCTTTCTTTCCATGTTGGTTCATCCACCTCTAGGTTATATCCACACTCTGATTGTCTATTTTTCTGATCCTTTGATCCACACTCTCTCATCTTTACCATTTCTATCTTGTTGAAATCCGGATTTCACTTCTAAGTTCAGCTTTCTTCTCTGCTCTCTTAATGAAATTGCTCTGTACTTTCATACACTAACTGCTTGCTTGATCTCTCTGTAAAAATATTTCTCCCCCTTTAAGAATTACTAATAGCATTGGTTTCATTCAAATCTTTGCTTCTAAGCTCTTAGAAACAAGCTATTATTACACCCAAGCTTTTTATTTTCTATTAGATTCTGCTTTCTTAATACCCACTTGCTGCTACTCCTTTACTCTATCTTTACCCTAGTTTTTAGCTGCTTAAATTGTCCCCCTATGACAGTCTGTCCCTTCTCCTCCAACTTGGCCACTTAATAATTCTGATTTATGAAGTTTATCAAAATTTAATTTCCCTTTTCTTATATTTTCTAATTTATGTATTCGCTGTGTATGACTGATGGAGTTGAAATTAAGTATAATTACTAATCTTGTCAACTAAAAAATTAAGAGCACACACAAACAAATGTAGAATAAAAAACTTAAATAAATGCTTATTCTGTTTCTTATCTGCTTTAAGCCTTATACTCCAATGAGCCTGCTCAAACTGAATTCTTTCTATGCATAACCAGAAGCATCCATCACTGTCTAAAGACACAAAGTGATATTAGGAAAAAAAAAACTGCAGGAGGTATAGGTATAATCCATGCACATATATTAAAATTACACAATGCCCTTCCTTCGTAGTAAACAGTCTTCCCTCATAAAAGTAGAAAACTCTTCTTTAAAGATATGCACAAGTGAATCTGCTCCCAAGTTAATGATTTATTAGGGGGCTTTACAGAGCTAAAAATCAAAACTTTAAAACCCAGGTTTGATTGATTTTAAAAAGTGAGTTTTGGCTATACAACTGAACATTCCATATATATTAAGGACGAGGAAAGCTAGCACTAAGTTTTGAGTTTGAGATGGAGCAGCCTAACACTCCACTCAAATGGTAAAACGGGCAAAGGAAAACCCTGTATCAAATCATTGTGGTGGGAAGTGGTACACAAAGGGACTGAGAGTGGGGTTGGAGAAAGGGGAAAACAATGTAAAAGCAAAACCAGAACATGCCTTTATGAACCAATGATGGCGTGTGCCAAGATCAAAGAGACCTAATTAATTCAACTCTGCACCTGAGGGCAAAACAAACCCAAACAAAGGGAACTCACGGAAAGCAGTATCTTCTCCTAAATCCCAGAGAAAACAATACACCATCAAAATACTTCTGATGTACAGTCACAAAGTGACACAATATCAGTCTTTGGGATCAAAACAGAACAAAAAAGACTTACACCCAGAGTAAATACAAACCTGAAGTTGGAGAAAGTTAGAGTGGTATGATAGAAGAAATATCTGTGTAAGTCATCTTTCTACCATACTGATTTATTACCATAGACATTTATGGAAAAAATAAACAGTCAAATCAGTGAAGACCCAGAAGAAAAACTTTCACTCAGTGGTGTTTGGCCTTGATTGCTTCTCAGGTCTCTTTTCTCCAAAAAATGAAATTATATCATTTTAAACAGACAACCATCTAGAATAAAAAGAAAACACTGTACCCTCTTTTTTTAGCCAAAATTTAATTTTCTGTTTGTTCTTAGGTAATACTATCCTTTAAAACTGTCTTTTCCACTAGCTACTCTACATGGAGGTGAAAGCTTTAAATCTTAGAAATAATTATCAGTTCACACTAATGGGCTAATAGAAATCAGAGTATGCTTCTTATGAATGAAGGGTAAGGCTCAATACTCCAATGTCATTTTATCCCCACTGCAGAAGGACACCTGTGTTGTTCTTAGCATTGACAGGATATATAAGAAGTCAGAGGTCAAAAAGGAAAAGCATAAGATTCATAGACAGAGATTACCTTGAATTGATGCAAATTGTATTAGCTGGAAGAGGGTATTTATAAGCCTAATTCTCCTAAGCCATTTTGAAATTGAACTGAGTTTAGTACATCATGCTTCAAATACCTGTTCCCCTTGGGATCACAGGTCTGTACACCAACACAGATGACATACATCTGCCTACAATGACAGGTAAGCTACCAATTGGCCACACAGTTAAGTACAGAAGGTTAAGACCCCATTCTATAAAAAGTGATGCTTTCTTTTAAAGTAGGAACATTATGCTTTTAATCAAACAAACTAATGCTTAGTTGTTCACTAAGCCATCTTGATTACTCCAGGCATAATCAGTTCTATCTGGAAAGACAACTTCAAAATGGGCCAAGTCCTAAAATGTTCTCCCACCAAATGCCTAATCTTCTTTTCTTCCCTTACCTGATAATGAGCCTGGGCTTGCTGCGCTGAGTTCAAGGTGACATTGCAGAGTTTGCAGTACAGGGGCTTACATAGCTCCTCCAGGGCAGAGTCTTGCTCCCCTCCCTTAGATACCTCTTCTTCTCCTGCCAGAGGTAAGGAAGCCTCCTGCCCAAAAGGCTTCTGCGGCAGATGCTGCAAGGATCCTGTAGACCTGGCGGCCACTGACATAGGAGGAGAGGATGAGGGCCGCTTAGGCAGAGGAAGCCCGGCGTGTTGCAAGAGGATCATTGGGTATGAAAGCTTTGGGCATAATCCAGTGGGCGAGCAGAAATCAGGTCTTCAAATCTGAATCAACAGCAAAAACATACTCACTTTAAAATGTGACCTCGGCAACACAACATGTAAATGATTACACCACCTGACTCCTTCCTCTACTTCTCCAAACCATCTTTGGGACTTTTTGCTTTCTGCCTCATCTAGCAGACTTCCCTTGTCTGTTAATCCACACTGACACAATGCGCTTCCACTGAGAACAGTTTTATAGATTTGGCTCTATTTTTCTTGGCACAGCTCCAACTGTGGTCCCTCTGGCCCTTGAACATTAATACCATTGCATCCATAACTAATTAAATCTAAAAGTCACATGGCTGAAATGGACATCAAAGGTCACCTAGTCCAGACCCCTTCCCTCACGCATACTTACAATTAAACACTGTTGATAATCATGCATAGATTTCCACCAGCTAAAGACCTTAGCAAATGTCTCCTTTCCATCCAAACTAGTCTTTCCATCCAAACGATATCAAAAAGGAAATGAAGAATGTCACTTCTTAGAATCCTTACAGCATTTCTAGAAGTAGCTAAAATGTCAAGGAACTGTAGGAATAATCAGAGTTACCATGTGACAAAAATAAACAAAAGCATACCTTCTGATCAACTAATAACATTAAAATAGTTGAGCCAACCGCTCCTCACAGCAGAGGCTGCAAACAGCCTATAGGCCATGCAGCCACAGGCGTGCTGTTTGGGATATACAGTGTTTTGTTTTGCTTTCATTTTTTAAATTGAAGTAGTCATCGACATCTAAAAATCAAGAGATTCATGGCTTCTCTTGATAAAAGAATGATCTGGTAACACGTGGCACATGGTCCTACATGGACAACGATTAGCTAGTTGGTGCTGAAAGGCAGTGTCCCCGGTAGCCACACCTGCCTTCTCCAGGCCACCTCAGTCCCCACTCAGCCTGCTGCCTGTCTCTGTGTTACTTGCCTACTCCCGGTAGGCCCTTGAGTTGAGGACTTTACCTCATATAGCCCTAGACTATATTCATGAGTTCCCTATAAAATCTGAATATTTTCCCTCCCTCTAGAGGTAAATTACCTGTACAAAATAATGTATCAAGCAAATGTCTATATGAGGTGATGGATCACACTACCATACATTATAGCCCCAATAGAATTCTAGTTCTTCAGTCTTTCAGCTATCTCCTTTCCCTTTCTTATTAAATAACCCATAGTCTCTATTCTACTTCCCTCAGAAAAGATCCAATATATTCCAATCCCTCTTTAATTTTATTCACGATTTCTCCTTCCTCCCACCCAGATGGCATTTTCTAGCCCTGAGCACCTCAAAGTGAACCACAGTACAGGAGTTCCCATGATTCTAATTAACCCAAATTAAAATCTTTATTTCAAAATCCACTATTCCTTCCACTCTCTCAATACTATGAAAGCTTCTTTTCTTGGTCAATAGAATATGGATATTTTGAGCTGCTGAAATTTGCCATCTGCAATAGAAATGTGTACATTTTATGACAACAGATTTACTAAAATTAATCAAATAAGTTTTGAAAAGTCAGAAGTCTCTTTTACCATATTTAATAAGTATACACATGTGGAAATTGCAATCAAGTAACAACTTTTATACTAAATTTAGGGTCTTGGGGCAGCAGAGGAGGATATCAGTGCAATGGGAAAATAACGTACTTAAAAGTAAAGTACATAAATTATTAGTCATAGTATGTAACAATACTTCCCATAATCAAAACATTTAGAAAAACAGTATTTTTTTCTTTTAATTATTTATTATGAAATACACATTTTTTAGAATTAGTTTCAGCTGTACAACACAGTGCAATAGTTATACTTTTTACCCCTCA
>NW_017732006.1:789968-792633 GCF_001890085.2 Hipposideros armiger | reverse complement strand
TTACAATTCCCTTGACTCCACTCCCACACTATACTCCACGTCCCATGACTATATATATATATATATATATATATATATATATATATATCACTTATAGTTGATATACAATATTATACAACATCAGCTTCAGGTGTATAGTGCAGGAAAAACAGTATTATTTTATTCTTAAGTAGAAATATGCTGCACATACCTCTGGGATCATAAAAGAAAGCAATGCAGATTTAGAACATTTAAAAAATCAGGCTCTCTATAATCATATTATTCCTCTCAATTAAATCAAGCAAAGACATTCAGAAAGTAAAGACAGATATATGGACATTTTTAAAAGGAACACTAAGGAGGCAAAGACCACTTTTTCAAAAAGTTTAACTACCTAATTATAATAATTCATAGTATTAAAAGACTACACTGTACAGACACACTGGTACCAAATTGACATAAACAAGCTGCCAGTTCAGAAGAGAAATGGTGGAGGAGGGTGTCAAAACATCTGGATAAAGGAAATCAGCAATCTAAACAGAAAATCAAGTGTTACCAATTGTTTAACGATGTCTGGACTTGTTTTATGGAAGCTCACTCCCAGTTGAGGAATCCCAGTTGAGGAAACAGCATGTGTCTCCCCCAGTGCTGCCTACAGATTTCATCAATAGCTCGTCTCAGAGCTCAGAGGTACAGTAAGTCCCCTCCCAAAGGTGATAAAATCCCCTGAATTTTAAAAAAAATTCTCGCCAGGTACAGACTCACCCATTATCACATTTTATCTTTATAATTTGTAGAGAATAGCTTTAAAAATTAAGAGATTCCAAATTATTTCTTGTAATATTCAGCAATCAAAATGATGTCAACTCCCAAAAAGAATGCATGACCATTAGTTACTATGCTTGCGAGCAAACAAAAATATATAAATCTAAAAGAAATAAAACCAAGCTTTCAGTTGAAAGCAAGAATGGTGGAATATAGAGAGACCAAAGCATATGTGACTCAGAGCCATTCAGCTACTGCATTAGATTAAAAGAAACTAACTTGATGGCTGATGTAAATAAAATATTCGTCAGATCATAAAAGCATTCAATCTGATGCTTGGAAGTGGCATGAAGGAAGGATTTATGGTGGTTAATGTCCCGGTTTGGAAGAAGTTGAGGGGACGATATAGAAAATCAAAGCCTCACGGCGCATCCTGTTTAAAGAAAAGGAATGATCATAGCATAGTTTCATGATTGGACTGGGGCCTACTCTTTACATGCCGTATTAAAGACAATCACTTTCTCATTTGGAGAAATCTACGGAGAGAGCGATATAAAGGAACAGGTTACTGGCACCTCAGCAAACTAGGGAAGTCTGTAATTGGCAATTCTGGAAATGAGGGAAAGACGGTGAGCTATTATTCAGAGCAGCCAGAACGCAGCCAGAAGGAATGAGAGAGAGAAAAATAATCAGCTGAGGCAAGGTATCTCATATAAGGAAGACTCCAAAGAACGCAGGAATCTGGGGGCGAAGAGGCCTTGGTGAATTGGCAAATGTTTTCCTCCAGTTTCAGCTGTGACGGTGCCTAATCCTAGGGCACCGGTTACATATTTGAATCAAAGCTACATATACTTCAGCATCGCCCCCATATACCTTACACTCCTAAAATGTGCGTGCATACACAGGAGCGCGCACACTCACGCACCTCAGTCCCCTAAGGATGCCATCACGAAAGATGGAATCCCCTGTCTCCCATGACGGGGGGAGGGCAGCGCGCGGGCCAAGGCAGCTGCCCGCCTAGATGATCCAAAAGGAGTACGTGAAAGGCTTAAAAACAAACAGATAAATAAAAGCAGCGCAAGTCTGTCACGTGGAAGGCAGGTGGAAAGACCTCAGCCGAAAGGAACCGCTAGTCCCCGCGGATCCCAGATCGTCCTCAATGCCCCGAGGCTCCGCGTAGCTCGCACTTACCGGAACCCCCGGGACGCGCGGGGAGTCGGGGTGCCGCGTCCGCCCGGGACGCCCGCCGCCGCCTGCCCTGCGCGCCTGGCTTGGCCGGGCTCAACCCCGCCTCCCTCGGCGCAACTTTCGCAGCTGGCCGCAGCCGAGCCCTCTTCGCAGCTGAAGGCTGACTCAAAAGTCAGTCCAACCGGACTCACGGGCAAACAGCTGCAGGAAGTGACTGCGGAACCGGGAGGCGGCGGAGGAGGAGACTGAAGGCGCCGGCCCGGTGTCGCCACTGCGCATGTGCCTGGCGGAGAGGGCTCTGCAGCGCGGCGGCGGCCGCAGGGTCTCCAGCATCCCCGGCGCGCGGGGTGCGTCCCGGGCAGGTGCGGACACTGGGAGCTCAGGGTCCCTGGGCCGGAATGGGGAACAAAGGCACGAGTGCGAAGGAGGATGCACCACCGCCAATCCCAGCGGACAGGTCCTCAGAGCTGTCTGTTCGTCATATACCCTGGAAAGTTCATCCAGAGCAGAAGCCTGGGCAGAGCTTTTGCAACTTTTATCTGCTGTCATTGAGATCCAAAGCTTTTTCATTCCAGGCGCGCCCTCAGTCCGCGTGTTGCCAGCTAAGTGGAGGTTCCAAAATGTCCAGGAGTCATTAAAATGCTACAATAGAACCTTTAAACTGCACTTCTCCCCAGGATGGAGAAAGAAGAGCGTGGCTGCCTGCTCAGTGGTCTCCAATCACACTAGAGAA
>NW_017732006.1:717099-789928 GCF_001890085.2 Hipposideros armiger | reverse complement strand
ACACACGCCCTATCATCTACACTAACTTGGGCAACACCGAGAAGACTTTCTCCTGACTCCTAGAGCCTCACCTGCAAGACAGGAAAGACCAGGAAGAGATTGGCTAACGCTAGAATGTCCCATCCTCTCAGAGTTAACACCACCCTGAAAATGTAGACACTGAGACAATCTGAGGAAATTCCAGATCTAAAATTCTATTAATTTGTAAATTCTCCCATAGGAAGATTTGCTAGGGGTTTTTTTATTATAGTAAAATATACATAACTTTATCACTTTCATCATTTGAAATGTACAGTTCAGTGTTATTAAGTATTTACATCGTTGTGTGCTTATTTTTTAATCAGTTAAAATGCCAAGGAGATCTATGTATAGCAAGATGTGCCGTATTAGTAGGCAAATTACTGCAGGAAATTTAGGCTATTTCTTTGGCTGAAACACGCCATCCAATGCCATCATCAACAAACCAGATAGACTGTTTTCCAGAAATGACTTCATGAATACATGATTGTTTAGCAACCATGCACACACAATAGTATACACAGGCCATTTGTAGATAGTGCCTAAGTAGGAAACAATCTACCTGAATTGATTCTCCTGTTTATGTATACATGCTTTATGTGTCAAAATTATAAATGCCCACATTGTTTTTTAAATAATAAACGCTGCTGAAATCCACTCTCCAGCCCTTTTTCTGTATGGTCTTTATTCACTTCGTAGTCCACACTCTTTAGCTAGGACCACAATTGAGCCCTGGCTTACTTTTCCAACCTGACCTCACATCAGTTTCCTAAACATTGAACAAAACAGAATCACTCATGTTCACTCACTGGGCCCCATTCATGCCACTCACTTTCCTGACTCTGTGATTTAGATCAATCTGCAGCTTGAGTGCAAAATGCTTTCCTCACCCATCCCTGCATTTCCAAATTCCACCCATCCTTTTAGGCCTCTTCTCTGATGAGCTTCCATAGCACTTTCTCTGCACACCTTGCTAACACACCTATTACGTATTGCCTCATATTACACTTACTTAAATAGATGATTCATCTGCCCTATAAACTCCTTGAGTATAGGAAGTATACGTGTCTTGGAATTTTCAAATTTATATTTCATTGTTTTATGCTGTTTTGTATGTCAGGGTAAAAATCTGAAATATTAGCTGAGGTATTCCACCCTATAGCTCTACACACACACATACATTTCCATGTCCTGTACTCCTAATCTTATACTCTTCCCAGACAGCTAGCACATTTCCTTCCCTGCCTCAGGGAAAAATAAGAAGGCAATTCTCAGAGGATTGCTTAATAGACACTTGAAGCTCATTGCAGTGACAATAGTCCCATAAGTCATAGGTTTGGGTTTGAAATAGCTGTACTTCATGAGTTTCAGCTCCTGCAGAGCTGGAAGAAAAAAGAAATTCAACCACAAAAAAAGTATTAGTTTTGCTACAAAAGCAAACAACCCAAAAATCTCAGTGGCTTATGGCCACAAAAGCTTACTTCTTGCTTGTATTACATACTGTGGAGCAGCTCCATGGGTCTTCTTTTTCCCAGTCCCAGGCTGAAGAAGCAGCCCCTAAGTGGGGATTGGCAATTCTCATAGCAAATGGGAAGAGCCAGAGAGTTGGGAGAAACATGAGGCCTCTTAAAGTTGCTTCTCCAATGTGTTATGACACGTCCACTCAAATCCCATTGGCCAAAGCCTTTCATAAGTTCAAACCCCAAGTCAATGAAGAAGTCTACTGCTTCCACAAGCTAATTATTGGGTTGTCAAACAAGTCATGATGCTGGCCGGCTGAGTGGCTCAGTTGGTTAAGAGCTCGCTCAAAGGTTTGAGCTCTGAGCAACAGCGGTTTGAATCCTGCCCAAGCTGAGCTGCCGCTGAGCTGCCAACAGGTGGCAGGATGGCTCAGCTAAAAAAAATGAAAATCAAATAAAAATAAAAAAGTCATGATGCATGTTTGCAACATATGGCACTAGTTCATTTTTGGAAGTACTAGAGTAATTCGCATCTAAGTTTTTGCTATGTCATTTGACAGCTGACAGCTCTAACTCCATTCTAAAAAAAAATAGAGCGGTTTGGTTGAGTTTTGGAGATTTTACAATAAGTTAAAGATGGAAGACCAAACTGCATTCTTGCCATATTTTACTGCTTTACTTCCATAAAGGGAAGAGCGCACGTCAAGCTTGTGAAAAGTTGCATAAAGTTTACAGTGACAATGCTCTACAAGAACATCAGTGTCAATGATGGTTCACGAAATTCCGTGCTGGTGATTTTGATCTCAACAACGCTCCTCATTCAGGGAGGCCCACCGAGTTTGATGATGACAAAATAAAGGCATTGATCAAGTCAAACCCACGTTACATGACACGAGAGATTGCAGAAATATTGAACATCCATCATTCCAGCATTCATGGCCACCTGAAGAAGCTGGGATATGTAAGCAAGCTCGATATTTGGGTTCCACATGAACTCAAAGTTCATTTGACGGCATGTATAAACATCTGCAATATGCTCATTAAACGTGAGGGAAACGATCCTTTTTTGAAGCAACTGATAAATGGTGATGAGAAGTGAATTGTTTACAACAATGTGATGCGCAAACAGTCTTGGTCCCGACGTGATGATTCACCTCAAACAACATCAAAAGCAGACATTCATCAGAGGAAGGTTATGCTCTCAGTGTGGTGGGATTTTAAAGGTGTGTTTTTCGAGCTCCTACCAAGGACCCAAACAATCAATTCAAATGTGTACTGTTGGCAATTGGACAATTTGAACAAATCCATCATCCAGAAACGTCCAGAGCTTGTTAATTGTAAAGAAGTTGTGTTCCATCACGACAACGTGAGACCACACACAAGTTTGATCCCCCATCAAAAATTATTGGAGCTTGGATGGGATGTGTTGCCACATTCACCATACTCACCTGACCTTGCACTGTCAGAATTCTACTTGTTTCGCTCTCTTCAAAACTCCTTGCGTGGTATAACGTTCAATTCAGATGAGGCTGTAAATCAGCTTCTTGTTCAGTTTTTCGCAAATAAAGACAGGTCCTTCTATGAATGAGGAATTATGAAGCTCACTGAAAGATGGCAAAGGTTATCGAACAAAACGAGCAATATATTATTGATTGATCTTTGTTCTTTATATAAATAAATGACCTTTGAAAAACAGACAAAATACGTCAAGACTTTTCCGACAACCCAATACATGGCAGTGGGCATGGATTATAATCTTTTTATAAGAGGGTGGTGGGATGGCCAATTGTAAACAATAATGTAATATGCCACAAACATAGGGAAACCACTTTTCTCACCCAAGAGGTACGGATGCATATCCCCCTCCCCCCAAAAAGCTTGTACTTCCCCCACACCCAGTCCCTGGGGTTAGCTTGAAATAAGCTATACAGATAGAAATAATAGAACCCCCAGATGTGTTTTAAGACCTGAAAACAGATGAGATCTGAGCTCTATTCCTGGAGAGGGGGGGATCTGAAAAGCAACCAAGGTCCTAGGGTTTCGCTTTAATAAGCCAACAGGGAGAAGAAGCATGTTAGCATGAAGTATTTGGGCATGAAGAACCAGAGGAATATGCCCAAACATGTTCTTGAGTTAGTATTTATGGCATTAAAAGACCATTCAAAAGGTCTGAGAGAGGACTGTAGAGGGCTGAAGGGCCTAGAGGTCAGAATAAGGAAGGACAGAGCTGAGCGCATAGATCAGTGATCCAAAAGTGATGGAAAAGTGGACATCAACTTCTGAGGCCAAAGCCAAGGGTGTTTGCATCTGAGAACCGAATATCTCTCCCACCATCTACCTTACCGTACCCCCTGCAAAGAGGCTACCCTCAGAAGAACAAGGGAGAGTCATATCCTGATAAAGTGATTACATTTAACTAGAAGTGATTTGAGACAGGAGAGATTTGTGTGTAACAGAAGTGCATGTGGAATTGGCTAAATTAAGTTTTCTGTCCTTAGGAAGAACAAGATCTCAACATTGAGACTAATTTCAATTATTTTTTAACAGAATTTCTTTACACTCTCAAGTTTTATGACCAGATATAGCAATACCCAACCAGTATATTTGTACCACCATGGTGATTGAATACATGGGTTAATGAAGTGTTTCTGTTTCTTCCCCTTTATAATAGGGATTATAGTGCCTGACGATTGTACTTCATAGAAACGTCTCTTTGATGTAACTATTATTTGGGAAACTCTCCTAATTTATCAGGAGGAAACTCTCGTATTAAAACAAAGATCATTATTTTTCATTATGGTAGATCCCATACTAAGAAAATCTATATTTCATATGAGTTTATTTACCAAGAAGATGGTTCTAATACACTATTGGTGTCACAGCTTGAGCTTTTGGGGAATCTACGTTAGACATCTTCATGCTGTACCCAAAATCAGAAAAAGGGGAAGTTCTCATTCCTCTCCATGGACTGATGCAATTTGTCAGGTCAGATCCCATCTGGATTGTAAATACGTGTCATCCTTTGAGACTCCACATCCTCTACTCTTATACCCAGGCCACAGCACCTGAGGTCTTCCAAATCAACTTCTTTCTTTAAATCATCAGAATAAGCCTCCAAAATTCTGTCTCTCACACTAACTCTGCTCTTCAACACAATCCTTATTTTACAATCAAAACAATACAATACAACAAATATCTCAAATCAGGAAAGTAACCTCTAAGATATTTTAATAACATTTTAACATTTTTAACTTAAAAAGTAAAACTAATGGAGAAAAAGGGAACCCTGGTGCACTGTTGGTAGGACTGCAGATTGGTGCAGCCATTATGAAATCAGTATGGAGGTATCTCAAAACACTGGAAATGGAACTACCGTATGAACCAGCAATTCCACTCTTGGGTATCTATGGAGAGATATACAAGATGCTAATTCAGAAAAATATATACACTTATTGTAGCACTATTCACAATAGCCAAGACTTGAAAACAACCGAAATGCCCATCAGTAGACGACTGGATTAAGAAAATGTGGTACATTTATACAATGGAGTATTACTCCGCTATAAAGAAGAATGAAATCGTACCATTTGCGAAGATATGGATGGACCTAGAGAACATTATGTTAAGTGAAATGAGGCAGTCAGAGAAAGACAAATACCATATGATTTCACTTATATGTGGGATCTAAAAAACTGAATGAACGAGCAAAGTAAACAGAAATAGTCTCAGAGATATAGGAAAAACTGATGGCTGCTAGTTGGGAGGGGGTGGGGATGAGGGAGAAGGGGAAGGGATTAGACAGCATAAATAGGTAACTACAATATTGCCACAGGGATATGAAAGACAGTTCAGGGAATACAGTTAATAATGTAAATATTTTGTAGGGTGTCAGATGGTCTTGTTAGGGAGACCACATCATGGATAGGGTAGAGGCTTGATCACTGCACTGTACACCTGAAGGTGATGTTGTGTAATATTGTATGTCAACTATAATTGAATCGTCACGGGATGTGGCGTATAGTGTGAGAGTGGAGTCAATGGAATTATAACAGATATGTATGATATGGGGGGGAGTGGGGCGGTGGATTGGGGGATGGGGGTTGTCACTTTGAGGGGTAAAAAGTATAACTATTGCACTGTGTTGTACACCTGAAACTAATTTTTTTTAAAAGTAAAATGTACAGGAATCATAGAAAGATGGCAACAGCAGTGGCATGATTTTTTTAATCTCCCTGAATTTCCCTGATTAAAAAAGTAGACACAGTAAGTACCAAAACCAAAAGTTTATAGACAGCTAGTCCAATGAAGTATCCCCACATCCCATAATATTAAGCGATGATAGGGACAAACCACCAAGAGCTACGAGAGCTGTGTGACATCAGCAAGAGAAAGCAGAGAGAAACAACAGGGCAACAGACAGACTGAGAATATCCAAGTCACAGACTGGGACTCCCTGGGAGCCTCAGTGGGCCAATTTGAGAACAGTGGCTGAAACTCAGGGGAGCTTTGCACTTTCCAAAAGCAGATGCATGTGTGGATACGTGGTGAGTTCTGAAGGGACTAACTCAGGGGCCCATAAACTCTCAGACTAACTAACCCGAACTCCATTTCCAAACTGAGGAGAAAATGCCAGAAATAGAATCAAAATGGTGCAGGATAGTAAAACAGCAAACCGAAGAAGCAGAATAGAAGAGGGGAAGGAGGTCTCAGGAAGGAAGCCAGCACCTAGGGAACACTACATGAGGACAAGACAAGAGTGAGCTCTAGAGTCTGAAGTTAGAAAGGTGTCCTAAACCGCCCATCTGTCAGCTTCTAATCAAACCTGTAGATTCAACTGCCAGCTTGCGAGAAACATGCAGGGTAGAGAAACATGTCAAACTACACTATGGAGCTGCATGCAATAAAATCCAGACTAGAGGACAAAAGACCTGATTGCTTCAGCAATTAAATTACACAGCATAAAGTGGGAACTGCACGAAGAGGAAGATTTTTTTTAAGTCTTGAATCTGCCGATTAACATTTTCCTCCAGGAGGAAGAAACCTGTAAAACCAGGAACATGAAGGGCAAGAGAAGATGGATACGCCAGCTCACCCAGTCAGGTAGAAAGGGAAATTCCCTTCCTCCACATTTTTGTTCTGTCCAGTCCTTGAAGGATTGGATGAGGCCCACCCACATTGGGGAGGGGAATCTGCTTTATTCTACCAATAATCAAATGCTATTCTCTCCAGAAACACGCTCACAGACACCTGGGATAATGTTTAACCAAATGTGTGAGCATCTTGTGATCTGGTCAAGTTGACATAACATTATCGATCACATCATGTAAGATAATGAATGCTGTGTTAAGCTGTTAAATTTTGGAGAATTTGTTATGCAAAGATAACTAATATAAGACTCCCCCCTTTTTAAATGTTTTGAACTATATAGCAGGGGTGCCAAAAAAATGTATACAAGTAGACACTTTGGTCAACGTTGCTCAAGCAGTAGTTTGCCATAATCAGAAATGTCTTTATGTTGATGGTAACCTCTTTGAGCACTTCTTGTAATTGCAGAACTCAAACATGACTTGTATTCATCTTTTGTTATTGGTATATATTATTACAATTTTAATACAGTATTTTTTAATGTGTATACTTTTTTGGCACTCTCTTTATACAAATTACTTTGGTAAAAATAAACATATGTACCTCATTACTCTTTTTAAATTCTTGCCTGTTCTTTGTTGTTTATACTTCCTGATTAACTTTAGAATTGCACTGTCAAATTCGCCAAGAAAAACTCCCATTTGGATTTTAATCTGAATTGCAATCAAACCCATAAGTTAATTTGGGGAGAAGTTAAAAATTTACAATATTCTCTTTTCCAGGCACTTTACAATGATTCAAGACTTCTTTGTCCTCCAATAAGATTTTGTGATTTTCTTCATCATAGGTACAAATATTATTACTATTATTAAAATACATAAAATGTTTTTATGCTTTAGTGACTGCAATCTATTTTCCTTTTAATATAATAATTATTGCTGGCATATAAAAAAACTACCATAGTCTCATATTATACCTAAGCATTTAAAATAACTTTATTATCTGCTTGTATTATTACTAAAATGGTTACACTCTTTGTTATGAGCAGATTTATCAATATACAAGAGAGAAAATGAATGCTTTTAAGATGATAGCAATCATATTCCTGTTCTGTAACCTATGATTATCAGGCTATCCAATTTAGGTCTTAAGATCTGCAGTCAGTGGAAATAATTAGCTACTTTCTTAAAAACTCTATATTTCTTTTCTGACCTAATATCCTTTTCCCTCTCACAACCTGCACAACTTCTCTGTCAATTCTAAAAAATACTGGAGTTATTTTTTTGTTTTAATAATACATCTCCCTTATTCAGGCCAGTTAGTGTCTGATTGTTTCTTTGCCATTGACATCATTAATGTAAACTCGATTTTGCACACCCATTGTGACAAAGAAAGCCAAATCATACTTCTTCTTGACCCTTCACCTTTGCAGTCACTGTGCTGTTTGGGAGAAATACCTATTCATTATGTGTGTGTATATTCTTATCTGTACCATTTTGTGTATGTGCCAGTGCTATTTAATAATGGGAAGAATGATACATTTCTTTAATATTGGAAAGGAAGTACACTAACTTGTAATAAGAGCCTACTGTGTCAGACACTGCAGTGGTGGCTTTCATACCCTATCTCATATAATCCTCACAACTCCAGTGAGGTATGTATTCATTTACCCATTTTACAAGTGAGGAGAATGATTCTGAAATATTAGACCATAGTTTAAACTTATTCCGCTTAGGTCTCTCTGACACCATAGCCTTGGTTTCCACAGAGCTGCTCAAACTCTAATGTATGCACAAATCACCTAGGGATCTTGTTAAAATGCAAATAATGCCTCAATAGGTCTGAAGTCAGGACTATGATTCTGTGTTTCTAAGAAGCTCCCAGGTAATGCCAGCACTGCTAGTCCCTATACCATACTCTGAGCAGCAAAACAAATCACATGGAATTTAGGACAATATGACTTGCTGAAAGGAGTACAGGCTTCAGAATTTGATAATCTGAATTCAAACTCTATACAGATACTTACTAGCCTTCTAACCCAGCATGGATTCCTTCTGAATCTCAGTTCCCTAGTCTGAACTATGGAGAGAATAAGAACAGCTTTATAGAATTCTTAGGATAAAAAATAATATATGTCTAGGACCTGACACACGGTAGAGGCTCAGTATTGATTTGCCTATACTTCGGAACTTAGAATATTGCTACAAACCTTATAGTTATTCAATATGTGTATTTCCTGGTGGCAATAACAGAAAAACAACTAAAACTGATTTGGGCAGAAAGCATGGAAGAATCCTAGAGATTGCAATCTTCGCCATCCATGGCAAAGGCAGCTGGGCTCTTGGAACCAAGGGCTCAGATGCTCCCCAGAATCTGTTTTTATCTCCAGGACAAATGGACTTCACTCTGTTTCACTGCAGCCTTATTTCTTATAAGTAGGGAGACTTGGATGCCAATAGTTCCCAAGCCTTACAGCTTACAATTTCCTCCATCAAAGAAGACAGGATCTTAGGCTCTATCTTTCTGCTCCAAATTTTAAAACCCTTGAGACAGAATTTACCTGGACAAAAGTGGGTCGGATGTCCACCCTTGGATCCCTCATCTCAGGCTATTGCTGTGAAGTACTAGTTACTCGCTGGGTCAATTGGTGACTACTACAATGAAAAGCATTGACGTGCCAAAGAGAAGAACGGGACTAGGAATCAGGAAACCCAGAGAGTTGTTGTGATTGTGACACTCATTTCCTAAGTGACTGAGGATAAGTCACTTCACAGCTTTGGGCATTGTCTTTCTTATTTACAAAACAAGCACTCTGGATTAGATGATACCTGAGGTCATATCCAAATATAAAATTTTATGAGCCTGTAAATATACGATAAAAACATAGACTATCTTCAAGTTTAAATGTTACCTTTAAAAAAAAATTCTATCAAATGGCACCATCTTCTATCAGTACTTTCCAAGCTATCAAACAATGTGCCATTCATTGGTTAGTGTTCTTTAACATCAGTCAGCATGGCTCCAAGTTGCATTTGAAAGGAGAATGTACTTGAAGTTGATGGAAATACTTGTGATTTGTTATAAACTCTCCCTGGCCTTTCCTGTCTAATTAACTTTTCTTTTCGAACAAGGCAATTCCACCCTCCATTCACTTAACAAAACAGGGGCTTGGAAAAAAAACACCACAGGTAATAAAAATATATCCATGGTTGAAGTTTCAGCTGGAAAGGTATAAATATAAAAAGGCCTGCTGACTAGCTTCCAAGAAGGTTCTGTTACTTTAGGGGACTCTATCACCTCATTCATGTATATTTATTCAAATATTAATTGAAGTCAGCTATGTCTCAGACACTGTTCTAAGTGCTGGGGATATAGCATAGAACAAGGCAAACAATATCCCTGAGTTCTGGGTACTTATACACTAATTAAGAAGATAAATAATAAATGCCTAATAAAGACATGGATAAAATATAAAAATTCTGGCATGCCCAATCTCTAGCCTTTTAATCCTTTCATCCACCATCAGCCACGGTAATTTCAACTTCATCACAGCTATTGCCTTCTGCGAGCTTCTAAAAGTCACTGGAGCAATGAGTTTGCACCGTCATCTGAGGTCCTTATCAGGATGCTAAATCTCATATCCCAAGAGAGTGACCTCTTCCTTATCAAGCCTTAAATTTTAGCCACTTTGATCAAGAACCTTCCCTGGCTCCTGCCAGTACGTGCTAACTGATTTTGCAGCGCCTTTGGGGTATGGTTTCCTTCTTCCCATGTTGAGTCCTGCATGTCCTTGATGGGTTATACGGTCACATAGTCAGGAGAGGAAGCAAGGGAAGACATTGAGGGAGCCTCTGTTGTCTTGCAGAGGAGAGGCCTCTGTGGAGTTTTCCTCCATCGGAAACAGGAGATGGAAGTGCCAGCTCTTCACAGAGAGGGCCACCTCTGCAGGCTTGGAGGGTTCAGAGGAGTCTGGGGACTCAAAATCTTTGGGGTTATCTACACAAATATCCTCATCCCATGTGTCAGGGACCCAAGTTTCCCAGCCACAGCCCTGACCTTGGCATAGCAGTCCTGGCTTAGTTAAGCAGTCAATTGTCTTTGAAGCTTAGTGACTCAAACTACTAAATCCTGAGAATGGATTTCAGCAATTTCTACTCTCACAATGCAGGAAATAAAGGCTCTTTATAGTTACCAAAGAGGCCCTGTGAACTTTACACTTGTTTTTCAAGTGTTTGTTAAATACCGTCAACATTTCATTATCCCTGCGTAGGGCATCAATGCAACTTGATACCAGCCATCCAGTTTTACGTCCTTGGATGCACTGTCTGCCCGCCACCACCCTGGAATTTTTCAAAAGCTTGAATTATTGTACCGGCCAAGGTGTTCTCCTCCACCACGTTTTCACCACTGGGGAAGACATTAGCAACTGGGCTGCCATCTTGTGCTAGAAGCTGCCTTTGCCTCACAAACCACCTGGGGTGAGGCTGTCATTGCCAGCCAAATGGTGAATGATCCAGTCCCCAGTCTTCATTGCAGGGGCCCTACTACATCACTTCAGGTCCTTAAGCAGACACTAAGGTGATATTAGGAGTGCAAGAGGTTCATTGGAGGGTGATGTCTATGAAAGTCAAAGGAAATGAATCAGTTGGGCAGGAAGTCAATTGGGCAGGAAAAGCCTTCCAATAACAATGCATATCTGACAGTCTCGGCCAACCCGATAGGGAGCTCCAGAATAAAAACTGCCCGTGAGAACTCTTGCATCCTACTTTATGTTTGTTTGAATATAGAAAAAATATTTTAAATTAGTTACTACCAGGAAAAAAATGAGTGGAATCATGTCTTGTGATAAATGGACAAAATGCTGTAAAATGGATACATTAATTTTGCAAAATTGGATTGAGACGAGCTCCTACCAACATGTTTTCAATTTCTTGTCAATTTCCTCTTCTCTATTGAGCTAACAGTATTTTGGAGACCCCAGAATACCAAAACTATGTGGATAGAGTTGACAAGAGGTTTGTTTGTATGTTTGTTTTTACTACATTACAAGCTATGAAGAGAAATCATGAAGAGGAGACAGTCAGGATATAGCTACAAAAAAAAAAAGTGCAATCAGAAATTTGAGGCTAATGTCAGACATTCTGTGAGAACAAGTCACTAGTGAAATAAGAAAGACTGATAGGTGCCTTAATCCAGAGCCAGTATATTTCATAATTTTGGGATTACTTGTCAAAAGACATTTTCAATATAAAAGTGAGATTTTACCAATAAAGCTATAATTTTCATCACATGTCAATTTAAAAGTCAAATGATTCATGATCCTTGAGATTTTTCTTCATATACCTTTAAAATTCATTTTTCATTGAAGCAATGCTATTGTTTTCAGTGAAAATATCTGATTTATCATTTTTACCATCCTGTTAAATCTATTAATTAAAGAGGTGAAATTTTTCAGATAAAATGTTCTCAGTAAAAAATGCAGTATTAGCGAATAAATTCAGGATAAGCACCCCCATACCTTTCTGTGTGATAGACTTCATCCCAATTATAAATTCTTTCAGTTGCTATTCCATTCACTAAAAACCCACACATCTTGTTGGAATATTTTTGTTTGCACTTTGCAAATAAACAAGACTTCACAAATATTCTCAATGTAAACAATAGTAAACAAAAGCCAATGGGAAAAAGCTAGATCAATATTTGTCTTCATACTATACTTGTTTGAGTATATATTTTGAGCATATGAGAAGTGTCCTTCAATGGTATAGTTCAAAAGGTCAATTGTTTCAGCTTAGATACCAATTTTTGAAGCAATGGCCAAATCTACAGTACCAACTCTTCCCCAAATTTTCTTCTATTTAATAGCTTTATTGTCCACAGAATTCTGAAACTGATTTTAAAGGCAGTCTTAATTATTTCATCTGTGTGTAAATTTTTTCTTCATAATTTGTGTAGTTGGTATTTAAAAGCCACTGAAAGATGGCAGGTTTTATGTATTTAGTTACTCCGAGTTTATCCTCATAAGTCATATTAAAGTTGAAGCTATTTTGCACCTCCATAATAATTACTCATGCTTGGAGAAGCATTCATGGCAGAGATATAAACTGCTCACCAAATATACATGTGCTCCTCCACGTTTCCTTACATACTTGCAGTGTGATTAGCCCATGTGGCTAGCTTTGGCTGGAAAAGAAAATGTATGCCATTTCTAACTCAAAGCATTGAAGAGCCAATATGTGATCTTCCAATTTGGAAGCCATGTTTTGGGATGACAGTCACAATATAAAAGCAGACTAGATCCCTGAGTCCTTATTTGGAACAGAGCTGTACCAGAGAGTCACTGGACCCAAATCAACTGGTCAAGTGAGACCGGTTGTACTGTTTGTATACTAAGAGTAGCCATTAACCGTTAAGACACTAAAATTTTGATGTTAATTTGCTATCACACATAACTTAGCATTGGAGTGCATTCTGCAGTTTTGATCAGCGGCTGCTCCTTACTGCTCTCACTACGATGATTGAAGTAATGCTAACTTTTTTTTCCTGTCAATGAGGAAGTCTTCAGAGACAAAGCCGTTTGTTCACCTTTGACCATTTCCATTATCTTCTTTAAGTATAGTTTACATGTTTGTAGTTTTTAAGCTTATCCATTAAAATTCTCATTTGCCACCACCAATGTGTGGCCCTGACTAAAAATGCAATTTTAAATGTATACTATTACATTTTTAGGAAGACAAAGAGAGGCATTACAGTGATTTTTAAAGCAGAATTTCAGGCATATCTGTGTTACAAAGGAACTCACTGCCATGGGAAGTAAAACTAAGTGAAGTTTCATATTTATAAGCAAAAGATTTGATCATGGGAAAGTATGTTAGGCAGTTGAGCTGATTTGTAAGAAAATTATTTTCTATAATCAAAATCATAAATGAATAAACAAATAAAATACACGCAGGGGGTTGAAAAGAGGCCACCTCATGTTCCAAAATACTAAAATGTGTGAACCCCCACAGTCTGAGAAATCACACAGTTCCATCCTAGGCACTACTGTGGAGGCAGGGCAAGGGCTGGATAACAGGGAGGAAGTGGGCTCACAGCATAATGCATCCAATTGCGGCGGCGGGAGGGAAGGGACAAGCAAGCCACGTTTCCTCAATGATACAAAAGTCCAAATTTCCCAGTAATTTCTGCTATATAAAAGTATTAAAACATATAAAAATTGAACAAATGTGAAAAATAATATTGGTGGGGGAAAGAAACAAAAACCCCATAAAAACATGAAACAACATAATTACTGATTTTTCTTGTGGATTTATGTAACAAAATGTTTTAATAAAAAATATTCATAACTTTCCTCCTATATCTTCATGTAAATTGATTGCATCAGAAAGATGGGATATGTTAATTCTTTGGTTTTATGTATCCCAGCACATTGATATGTATGTCCCAGGGACAAAATTACCCCAACTTGAGAAGCATTATTCCAGTTTCCCTAAAGATTGTTCTCTATCATCCTAGTACATCTTTGAATTCTGACTGTGTAGATGTCTCATATCAGTGCTTTCACTTAGTGATTTTTTTTTTACATCATCAGTTTACATTTTTTTTATATCAGTCAGCTCAGGCTGCTATAACAGAATACCATAGATTGGGTGGCTTACACAGAAATTTATTTCTCACAGTCTGGAGGCTGGGAAATCCAAGATTAAGGTGCCAGCAGATTCAATGTCTGGTAAGGGCCCACTTCCTGGTTGGCAGATGGCCATCTTCTCTCTGTATCTTTACATGGCTGAGAGAGGAGAGAAAGAGAGAGAGGGAGAGGGAGAGGGAGAGAGAGGAGGGAGAGAGAGACAGAGAGAGAGAGAGAAAGGGAGGGAGGGGGAGAGAGACAGAGAGAGAGAGAGAGAGAGAGAGAGAGAGAGGGGGAGAGGAGACAATGTGACTCTGATGTTTTGAACCTTAGTAAGTGGCCAAATGGTAGAACCTTCAACAGGAATGCGGAAAGTTCTAAGAAATATTCNGGGAGAGAGGGAGAGAGAGAGAAAGGAAGCTCTCTGGTCTTATGAAAACTCCACCTGCTAGTATCATCACATTGAGGTGGGGGTAACACTTCAACATATAAATTTTGGGAGACCACAACCCTTCAATTCACAACAAAGGGTAATACAAAAAACATTCATAGATAACTCATATTAGAGCTCTTTTAGGTATATTATTGAAAGCATTTTCTATAATTTCATGTCACCTTTATGCAATTCCATGAAATAAATTTCTTTCATATTTCAGTCAGGGGGGGGCAGAAGCCTTTCTTTTTCTCATAAAACTGCTTTGTTTTTTTAAAAATAATAACACTGAATCTTTTAGTTTAATCATTGTGGAGCCATCCAACAAGATGGCCCCCAATTATTCCCATCTCCTGATATTCACCTTCTTGTGAAGTTATATCCCATAATGTAATAGGGTTAGTCTGTGTGACCAACAAAATAGATGTGATGGTATGTCATTGCCAAGACTGGATCATTAAAGGCAATGTGGCTTTCTGTCTTGCCTTCTCTCTTAAATCACTCACTCTGGGGAATCCAGCTGCCATAGAAGAACACCCAGGAAGTCCTGTGGAGAAGCATGATGAGGAATTAATGCCTTCTGCCTATAGCCAGTGAGAAGCCAAGGCCATCAGCCCCAGCCAACAGCCCCGTGATGAGTCATCTAGGAAGTGAATCCTGCATCCCCACCTCCCATTTTAATTTCAGCCTCATGAAGGAGCCTGAGCCAAAGCCATCCAGCTGTACCACTCCTGGATTCCTGATGCTCAGAGGTAATTGTGAGTTAATCTGTTATACAGTAATAGATGGTTTATCAAGCTGCCTCCTTCTATGTTTTGGTTGTTAGGAATCCTAAATTCAAATATGAGGCTCACCTCTAAAAATTATATAAGACTCAGCATGTATCCTTGTGTTCTAACACTATTTCCTTATTTTAATATTTCTCTTATTTCAATTTCCTCTTCTGTTTATTTAATATTATAAGATATGCTATAGTTCATCTCAAATAGTTTTTTTTATGACAAAATGAAGAAATATAACCATAGAAAAATAACAGGATATAAGCAAAGAAATAACCATTGCATGTTAGACCCAAATTTGAAGCTTTCTTCACCATGGAAGAAACAAAGTTATTATCTGAGGCTTTCATAATAGAACATAAGTTCTAGGAAGGGAAACAAAAATATTCAACAAAATTATAAGTTATTTGAAGCAAAGATTTTACTTTTATCCCCAGTAGCGATTCCAAATCACCAGTCTATAAAAGATATTTTCACCAGTCTGCTAATCTTGAGGTATCTTCTTCTTTTAGAATATGAAAATGATATCGTATTATGTTTTTAACATTCCTAATCATACAATTTCCCCATTTTCCCCAGAATTTATGTGTTTTTCTTTGATTTTGTCTTATTGAATGTTCCCTGGGCATGGAACCACTAAGAGCAGGAACCAATGTTTCTAGAGAACAGGTAGTAGGGGAGGTGGCAGGGCAGTGCACACATCTCAAGGCAGGCGAACGTTGGAGGGGGAAGAACACACATATTTTCAATATACTCTTTGTTTTTACAACACTAACTACAGAAGGGAAAGCCTGAGCAACTTGCATCTCCGGTCCTTCCCTCCCCAACCTGGCTGAGTTTCATTGATACAAAGCAGTAGACAGGTCTGTCCCTTTGGTCCTTGGGCCCTGTGGAGATAATACGAGAGATTATCCAATCTTTTTGCTCACTTAACATTCTGTATAGTCTGAAGAGTATCTCTAGATAACATATGCACTATGTTTTAAGTGTATAGAACTGCTAGGTATAATTAATCAAATTGCATTAGTAGTGGTCTAAATTCATGTCAACTTTTTATATATTGTGTCATCTAATTACTAGACACAAAAACATAATTACTATGAGATGGGAATCTTATAATTTTTTTTTTGTTTTCTAAAAAAGGCCCTTGAAATAGTGGGGAACGACTGGTGCTAAACATAAGCTTTTGGATAGATTACAGGGACCTGAAAGACGAAACTAGAAAAGAAAGGCTGAAGTGCTTGAATCTTCTTTGCCATCATAGAAGTGTCTGGGAAAGGTTCTTAACAGTGATAGGCTCTCCATATGACACAGAACTCTTCTTATTTTCTTCGTAAGGTTAAGTGGTTTCTTGCTGCTACTCCAACTAAAGTAAAATTGCCTCTTTTAAAGGTGAAAGTCTTCCTTTTTTCAGACTATCCGAAGATTGTATTCATTAAGTCTAATATTCTATTAATGAGACAATAAGACCAATTTTCATAAATCACTCTAGAAAATCAATAACTACTTCATAAAAAGAGCTCCAGTTTCCACCAGTTATGCAAGGAGATGGTTATACTCTGCAACAAATCAGCGAGGACTCAGGATGTTCTGCATCTCCTGTGGCTTTCTGGATAGTGAAATATGCCTCCAGTGCTTGACTGTGCCTTCCATTCCATTCTGTCTCACCCGAGCTTCAGGGTCCCTTGTGATAAACTGCATATTGTGAACTTACATCTGTCTCAATACTGGATACTGTAACCTTTCAGTCACAGAAACTCATGTTCAGAAACGTAATAGAACCAGTTTCTGAGACTGTGGGAGCATGAGGAACATGTCTATCACTATGCTGCTACCTTTTAGTAGATGGACCTGAAAGAAGAGTGCAGTCAGCTAACCTTCCTTATTTCTCCAGCAACTCTTCCACTACTATTGATTTCCCTCCCTCTTCAGAAATTGTTTTCTAATCAAGGTTTGCGTGCCCCTCAAATCTGGAGAATAAATAAAGCTCAGCAAAGAAAATAGCAAGAAAAATCACTGCATCTTACAGACAGAAAGGACCAAAAAAAATAAATAAATCTAAACTTAATGCTTGAATTTATAAGAGAGGAAAGTGAGGCCCTGAGTGGCTTATGTGTCTTGACTAATGTCACACTACCACTGACAACAGGATTAGAATTCAGGTTTTCTGGCACCAGCTTCGAGTTTTTTCTATGTGGGAATGCATGGTGTTAACAGTACACCTGGATGAGAAAATGGGAAAAGGAGCAATATGAAATATTCTAATAAGGCATTCCATCCTAATTTGGTACCTGTCATAGGAAACTGTGAGAGGCCCTAAGCCTGGAAGGGCAGGAAGTCGTCCTTCCAGGCTCTCTTCCATCACAGCAAGTACTGGCTTCAAAAACAACTTAATTTTACATTTGCCTTGAAAGTATAGTTAGTAATGATGTCATGGCAGACCTGCCCAGCCATCATTTCCTTCAGGGCCTCAAGTTTTCTAAATGTGAAATAAAAACCAAAACAGTATTTTCCTATGTACAGAATGCAGAAAGAAAATGGAGCAGTGGAGGGAAAAGGAGAGAATGACATTATGATAGGTATGTGACAATTACAGCCAGTGAATCAACTAAATGGTATTTTCTGACTTTAATACACTTAAGGTTTTTTTAATTATCAAGAAATGATATGATCTCATTTTTAAACACTAAAAATCATTGTCAGGAACACATTAATGAACTTTGAGCAGATGGAGTACAGAAAACCAGGAGCCAGCCACACAGGACTCGGGGTGTGCCAAATTGTACCGCACTTCATTGCACTACCTTAGAACGCTCCTAATTTTAAAAAATGTTATTAGTTTTCTTTTCTGTACCCACCATCTCTTGAATTTTAGATCAGGTTCTTTCACTGACTTAGCTTTAATACATAGAATCTAATCTGGAAAATCATCATTACACACCATTAAATAGTACCATCATTATGACACTTTCCCACTTTTTATTTGAATTTTAATTATGGCTTAAATTTTTTAATGAATTATGAAGGGCAGTACTCCTCAAAAACCAAGAGTATCGTGTTAATTAAAAACAACATTACAAAGAAGATATATGAGCTGGCCAACAAGTACATGACAAGATGCTCAACATCACTAGTCATTAGGGACACGCAAATCAAAACCACAATGAGATGTCATCTCACACCTGTTAGAATAGCTATCCTCAATTGATAAGAGATAAGAGATGTTAGTGTGGAGGTGAAGAAAAAGGAAGCTTTGTGCACTGTTGGCAGGACTGTAACTTGGTACAGCCACTATGGAAAATAGTATGGAGGAGCCTCAAAACATTAAAAATAGAACCATATGATCCAGTATTATGATCCTTCCACTTCTTGGAAAATATCTGCACCTCTATGCTCATAGCAGCATTATTTGCAATAGCCAAGACATGGAAGCAATCTAAGTGTCCATTGATGAATAAATGGATAAAGACGTTGTGAATACACATACACACACACACACACACACACACACATGTTGGGGTGCCAAAAAAATGTATACATATGATTGTATTCATCTTTTGTTATCGGTATATATTATTACAGTTTTCATATTTTTTTTTCCTTTTTTAAAATGTGTATGCATTTTTTTGGCACTGTGTGTGTGTATGTGTGTGTGTGTATGTCCACGTGTAATTTATTTATTATTATTGTCATTCAACCATAAAATGAGGCAATCCCATCATCTGTGATAATGTGGATAGAACTTGAAGGCATTAAGCTAAATAAAATAAATTATAATAGATAAAGACAAATACTGTATGATCTCACTTATATGTGGAATCTAAAAACAAAACAAAATAAACACTTAGAAAAAGAGATCAGACTTGTGGTTACCTGAAGTGGAGGTTGGGGGGAGGATGAAACAGAGAAAAGTGGTAAAAAATATAAACTTCCAGTTATAAGACAAATAAGTACCAGGGATGTAATGCACAACATGATGACTATAGTTAACACTGCTGCATGGTATATGCGAAAGTTGCTATGAGAGTAAATCCTGAGAGTTCTCATTACAAGGAAAAAAATTTTTTTTCCTTTTTTACTTTTGGTATCTATATGATGATGGATGTTAATGGAACTTATTGTGGTAATGATTTCACAATATATGTAAATTAAACCATCATGCTGTACACTTTAAACTTATACAGTGATGTACGTCAATTATTTTTGTGTAAAACTGGAGGACAGCCAACATTACAACATCAACTTTATTACACTAGAAGGCAGCAAATAATTAGAAGGACCAAATAAAATAAAATATTTGAGTATCACATAAATATTGAAGCACTAGAGTGAGTAGAGAAAGAAGGATAATATCTGAGAAAGAGAACTAAAACTTCCACCTGGCCGATTCATGCATAATCTTTAACATTTATCATTTATTTCTTCCTTCATTCAACAAACATTAACAAATTATTAAACAAATATTTAGACTGTTACAAAGTGCCATGGGAGTACTTCCTCTGCTGATTTTGTAATTCTCAGCTACCACATGAAGACTTAATTTGTTGCTCTTGTACAGGCAAGAACATGTTTTGGTCTTTGAAGACTCCACATTTACTATATAACTTTGATACATAGTAGGTTCTCAGATTTTACATTCAGTTACTCGATTCCAATCATAACATGCATTCTCATACCTCTGCAGTTTTGCATATGTTGTTCTCTGTATCTGGAATTATGCCCAACTCCCAACCTCCCCCCCCCCACGCCCTTTCAAGTACTTTCTCTTTGCCAAGCTGGCAATGACTATCAGAAGCATACGTATCAGAGCTCCCCCTTCTATGTTCCCAGCATCCCGAGAATGCCTATAATAGTAGGAAGTTTTGTGTTATATTTAACTGCCTCTTCCACTAGATTATGAGCAGTGTGTCATATTTTTATGTAACCACGACCTAGCACAGTTTCTCTCACAGAACAGGCCTTCTGTAAAAGTTTGTTGAGTGATTTAGGTGTGTTACAAGAAATCAAACTTCTATGTTAGAGGTCTGATCATGAATTACAAATGTAGGTGCCAGTATCTTATAATTTGGTGTGGTAGCATACGGTAAGACTTGTGAAAGTGGGCAATCAGCCAAAAGTCCCTTCAAGATAGACTCGAGGTTCCTGCTAATACATTGTTATATACTATTAATACTAGGGAGAGATAGGAGGTGAAGGAGCAGAAGCAGAAAAAGAAAAGAAGAAGAAAGGAGTGAAAAGGGGGAAACAAAGGGAAAAGAAGAGGAAAAAAGAAGTGGAACACTGTGCCAGGTGCTTTTCTAAGCATCTTAATGTCAATGATTCCATTGAAATTTTGCTTTGTCGGAAAACTACTAGTCAGACTACTCAACACTTAATCAACTTGCTACGCAAACAATATGTAGGTATTCTTAATGCAGCCTTATAACTTCATGGACTACTCATCACACAGCTTTAGCAACAGGAGAATTCAAGTAAAACAGTACAGAATCACCACTGAGTACTTCTAACTTTCACTATATTATTGGGTTGTTGGAAAAGTCATGACGTGTTTTTTCTATGTTTTTCATTGCAAAATGTGTCATGACTTGTCCGACAACCCAATAGAACTCTTTGCCAAAGATGGTGTGGATTAAGAAATTTGAGTGCTGATGATAATTGAAGAAATCGTGAGCAAAACAAAAAACCGCTAGAATATATTCATAGATCTCTTTCTCTTATACAGAAGGTGCCAAAAAAAATGTATGCACATTTTAAGAAAGGAAAAAACTGTATTAAAATTGTAATAATATATACCGATAGCAAAAGATGAATGGAAGTCATGTGTGTACATTTTTTTGGCACCCCAGGTATTTAATCTTTTTCTCCCACTTCACTTTCCTTGATTCCTGTAGCAGACATTTGCCATTTGTTTGCCTCCTCTTCCCCGCCTCACTCCAGCAATCTGTATCCCCTTTCATGTCTTTGGCTTTTTGTCAACTAGCTGAAATCCAAAAACATGAAACTCAAAAGAATTAGAGACAATGCAGTAAGGAAAATACACAAATAACAATTATTAATGTCCTGTGAAATTGCAGAAGATAGGGCATCTATGAAACAAAAACAGGATGCTATAAAAAAGAACATTCAGAAGTGAGATGTATCAGTTATCTACTGTTTCATGACAAGTTACCCCAAAACTTAGCAACATTCAACTAACAATTAATATGTCACACAGTTTCTGTGGGTCAAGAATCTGTGAGTACTTAGCTGGATGGTTCTGACTCAAGGTCTCTCATGATATTGCCATCAAGCTGTCAGCCGGGGCTGCAGTTTTCTGAAGACTTGAGAAGGACTGGAGGATTCTCTTTAAGATGGCTTATTACACAGCTGTTGGCAGGAGACCTCAATTCCTCACTACATGGAACTGTTCGTAGCACCATTGTGCGTTCTTATAACATGGCAACTGGCTTCCCACAGAGCAAGTAATCCACAGAAGGGGCAATAAGAAAGCCACAGTGTCCTTTATGACCTAGCATCTAAAATTTTTACACACTACCACTTGCACTTTTTTTTATTCATTAGAAGCCAGTCACTAAGTCCAGCCACACTCAAAGAGGGGGTTATTTAGACTATACTTTTTGACAAGAACATCAAAGAATTTGTAGACATACTTTAAACCACCACACAAGAAGAAAAATAGCTCTAGGAAATTATAAATATGATCAAAGCATAACCATCAAAATAAAAATTCAATACAAGCATTAAAAGGTAAGGCTGAGAAATACTGACAATTAGCCAGAGATGGTTATTATGAGGAGAATGTTAAGAAAAATCTTTAATCCAGAAGCTCAAATTCCCAACTAATTGGAATTTCAGGAAAAGCAAACAAAGAAAACAGAAGGGGGGAAATAATTAAAAGAAAAATTTTCCCAGGATCCAAGGATATAAATCTCCAACTTTGTAAAAGAGCTCTCCTACTGCGTAGTACAATGAATGAAAAATGACCCAAACTAAAGCATGATAACACTGGAAATAAACAGGAGATCCTAAACGCTTCCAGAGAGGAAAATTATTTTTTTTTAATTATAAATTTCCAAGATCCACCCATCTGGTATTCAAACTCAATACATTTGGAAGGGGGGCGGGCGGATTTTTTCCTATCTGTTAAGTTCCGCAGGTGTTTTTAAAGATTAGTCATGTTTGGAAACCTTGGGTACAAAGAGTTTTGACAAAAGTTAGATAAATATCTTTATATTTAAGTATCACCTTTCTCTAAAATCACTGGGCATATTTTTCAAATATTCTGCTATAAATAAATCCTTTTTTTTTTCATGGGTGGCAGAATTAACCTCATTTTATAGAATCATGGTAGAGAAAGGAGAAAAGAATTTCTAAAGTACCTCTTAAACTAAATTTCAGTCACATGTAACATTCCTCTCAGATTCATACACAAGGAATGGTAACCTGTTCTCTAACAGCACTAAAGAAAGAATAAAAGGAAATGACTTAAACTACAGCAAAATAGCTTTGGGGTAAGGAAGTTTCCTGACATTGAGATTAGTTAAACACTAACATGGGTTTCTAGGGATGTTATGAAATATTCATCTTGAAGAGTTTTTAGAAAATGTTTTGCATCTGTCTGAGTTTAGAGGACAAGCCTGAAAGAAAGAAGATTGTTGCAAAGGCTGAAAACATTCATTCATTCAATAAGTTCTTGATGAACTACTGCTAAGTGCCTGGGACTGTTGGGTATTTTTAAGATAGCATTTTCAAATTTATTTTATCATGGAATACTTCTCAAATGAACACATGTGAATAGATCTCTATCAAGAGGAACTTTTAAAATATAATGCTTATTTGCATAAAAAGAAAATAGAAGTCTCAGATTAACTGCTGCAAGAACATAAAAACAATAGTAACAAAACTTATCAAGCTTAGTAAAACAGCTCTCATCTGATATTTTGTTATAAAATATGATACACATTTTTAAATTGTTTATACACATTTATATAAAAAATCAATTATACTTTTTCAGAACATGCAGGAGTTCATTGAAGTGATCTGATACAAGATAAATATACAAATATTTTCTATAATCAATTAGAAATGTAATGGGAGAGTTGAAATAGGGGTCTATTCCCTAGACCAATCAAAAAGATGAAATAGAAAACCTAACCCTAACCTTAACACTAACCCGAACCCTAAACCTAACACTGTCCCTAAATCTAACCCTAACCCTGTCCCTACCCCTAACACTAACCCTGTCTCTAAACCTAATTCTGTCCCTAACCCTGTCCCTAACCCTTACCCTAACCCTAATCCTTTCCCTAACCCTAACCCTAACTCTAACCCTAAACCTAACCCTAAAACCCTAACTCTAATCCTAACCCTGTCCCTAATGCTAACCCTAACCCTGCCCTTAACCCTAACAAAAAAAAAAAAAACCAAAAAAGATGGGGATCTATCAATAAGATTACAGAAAACATACAAACTCTGTATGAAGAACCTGGTAGTAATTTACTGAAATGTATCAAAGAGCACTTGAATAAATGGAGAATTTCAAGAATTGAAGACTCAGTATTATAAAGATATCAGTTTCTCTCAAATTAACCTATGATTTAATGCAATTCCAAATAAATTCCCATGTGTGAATGGATAGGTGAGTTAGTACAACATGGAAAACTGATTATAAGTTCATAAAATAAACAGAAACAAATGGCAAATTGACCAGAGAAATTTAATTCCTCTCCTCCAAAGTCCCACCTTAAAATAACATTAAATAGATTCTTAAAAAAGATAAACTCACAAGGAAAATAAAGACAACAGAGAACACCACTGGCAAATGATATCAACAAAATTTTGGAAGATGGAAAACAGAGAGATGATAACAGAAAAGAAGAGGAAGCTATAAATTAAGTGCCTACCAAAGAGAAACATGTTGATTCACCTCAAAACCCCTAAGAGGTTCAAACTATGAATGAATTAGGTGCCCTAGTTGTGAGGATAAGAGGTAGGGATAAAAACAGAGAAATTGGTCAAAAGTCTGTATAGAAAGTGACTGGAGTAACAGGTCCTCTACTCAATTTAGCACAGCCAAACCACTATCCTCTGTGAAGAAAGGCTCTGTGCTTCAACACAATAGGCACAGCAGAGGGGAGGAGAGAAGTATATTGTAAAAATCTGCATCCTGAATAGTGACAAGCCAAGATCCTTTCTTCATTCTAGGAATTTTAGGGATCAGACACATCTCACAAGCAGGCTAGAGGATCATTAAAAACAAAAACAAAAACAAAAAAACCCTGAATGGCCCTGGAATACTTACTTACTAATATCTAATACTAATGTCTAATGATCCTAAGAGGTAAATCACCCTACAGAGAAGCCAACCACTCAGCTTTTATTTTTTTTTGGGGGGGGGTGGTGGAAGGGGAGGATCATATGGATTATCAAATGATGTTTAATGTGTTTCAATACATTGTGGTCAATATTCTTTTTGGGGGAGAGCTTATTTTTAATATTTTATTTTTCAATTACAATTGGCATACAATATTGTATTAGTCTCAAATGAACAACACAATGATTTGACATTTAAATCTCACAAAAGTGATCACCCTGATAAATCCGGTACCCATCTGACACTATACAGTTATACTACTGACTGTATTCCTCATGTTATACTCTACATTCCTATGGGTGTTTTGTGGCTATCAATTTTTACTTCTTCATCCCTTCCCCCTTCATCCATCTCTCCACCACTACTGATCCAGCAACCATAAAGATGCTCTCTGTATCTATGACCTTGTTTCTGTTTTGTTCATTTATCCTGTTCTCTAGATTCCACATACAAGTGAAATCATATGACATTTGTCTATGTCTGTCTGACTTACTCCACTCATCAAAATACCCCCTAGGTTCACCCTTGTTGTTACAGATGGCAAGATCTCATTCTTTTTTATAGCTGAGTAATATTCCATTATATATATGTATCATCTCTTGTTTATCCATTCATCCACTGATGGACACCCAGGTTGCCTCCCATATCTTGCCTATTACCACTCAGTTTTTTAGGCACCTCATTCTAAAATATAAATGGCTAGTCTGAGTCACCAAACATTTGAGGAGAATCTCTAATATATAATACTGAAACACACAAACAAAACAGGACTGTGGGTGGATAAATAAGAGGGAACCCTAAAACAGATACAAGAAGATGAACAAAAGAAAGCATTCAGACATTTGGTTTTGCCCCTTGATGGGAAAAGGGAAGACATCACATATATGACATATGATAAAAGAACAGAATGCTATTTTTTTAAAGTAGCAATCAGATAACAGGAAATAGCTCTATGAAAATTAAAACACAGTCATAAAAATTAAAAACTCCAAATGGCATAGCAAAAGGATTAAAGAGACATACTATAATGCAGATAATATTAACAAGAACAAAAAGAATATATGAAGTATAATATCTGACTAATAAGAATTCTGAAAAAGAGAAAATGGAAGGAATAAAATAATCAAAACAAATTTTTACAAAGGAGGAGATTTTCCAGATTAAAAGAATCTACTGAATACTGAGGAGTATAAAGAAAAATTACACCAGAGTCATTAACTTCCAGTATCAAAATCATGAAATTATGGTACACTTAGAATAGAGTCTAGAAGTCTAGAGGGAAAGACAGATCACTGAAAAGTAAGTGAAATAATTAATTCAGATCATTTAAAAGTGATGACAATTGAGTCAGGCAAGAATTATCAACTAATCCTAAAACTAGTAGATGAAAGTAATATAAGAATATTACATAGTCAAGAATTCCCCCCACATATTATTAATTTTATAATTAATAAAATTTGTAACTTATAGCAGAAAAATTTGGCAGATACCATCTTAACAAAGTGATTAGAGCTAGTATTACTAATAATAAGGCAAACAGACATCATGTGCCTCTTGATGGGATGTATTGAAAAGAACACACTAACATTTATATAGTGTTCCTGTCAAAAATATATAACCTGAATCTAAGCACGAGATAAGAAAATCCAAAGGTGAGGGACATTCTACAAAATAACTGGCTGTTTCTTTTCAAAAATGTCAATGTCAAAAAAGATAAGAAACTCTGAGAAACTGTTCAATATTAAAGATACTTTAAAAACTTGGAAACGAAATGCAATGCATGACCCTGTTAGGTCCTGGATCATTTTTTGAATGTTACAAAGGACATTACTAGGGTAATTAGTGTTAATAAAGTTTGTAGATAAAAATACTGTAACAATGTTAAACTTCCAGCTTTTCATAATTGTGCTGTTCTTATTTAAGTGAATGTCTTTGTTCTTAGGAAATATACACTTTAATATTTAAAGGTAAAGGTATGTATTCTGTGAAATTTACTCAGAAATGGCTCCAAAAAATGGGGATCATGTCATGCAATATAGGATGCTAGGAGCAATGCCTCTAAAATTCATAGGAAAAATGATTTACCTCCCAGAATTCTATACCCAGCTGTATTATCAGTTTTCTATTGCCACATAGCAAATTTCCAAAATCTCAGTCATCCACTTATTATCTCAGACTTTCTCTGGGTTAGAATTCTGGGCACAAAGTAGCTGGGTTCCTTGCTCAGGGTCTCACAAGGCTGCAATCAAGGTGTCAGTTGAAGCTGTGCTCTCATCTGGCACTCAAAGTCCTCTTCCAATCTCAGTCGAGTTATTGGCAGATGTCAGTTCCTTGAGGTTGTATGGCAGAAGGCCTTGTTTTCTTGCTACCTGTCAGGCTGAGACTACTCTCATTTCCTAATGGCTTGCCTGTGCCATATGGCCCCCTCCTCTCACAGCGTAGCTTGCTACATCTTCAAGGCCTGCAGGAGAACATCTCTTGGATGCTTTACTTTTTCTTCAAGGACACACCTAATTAAGTAAGACTCAACCAGGATAATCTCTCTTTCTCACTCCAAGTAAATTGATTAGTAATTTGTTCATGGGAATAATATCCTATCATAGGTACTATTAATTAGTACCACCCACACTAGAAGGGTATTATGCAAGTTGTACTCATCAGGAATAGGAAATCTTGAGGGCCATTTTAGAATTATGTTTACCACATCCAGACAAACCTTCATTTCAAGTTTGAGACAATGTGGTTCTCAGCCTTGGTATCACATTAGAATCTCCTGGGGGAGTATTAAATCCTAGTATCAGAATTTTCATTTAGTTGGTGTGAGGCAGGACCTGAGTGTATTGATTTTGTTTCTGCTTTTAAGGCTCTCTCATGTAATTCCAATATGCAACTAGAGCTGAAAACTACTAGAATAGAACAAAAAAATGTTCAGATATTTAAGATCTCAGAGAATTTGCTTCCCCTTTCCCCTTTCACGGGAAGCTACTAGAAGAGTACTCCTCTGAAATGAGGAAGTAATCAAGAAAGAGGAAAGCACAGGATCTAGGAAACAAGGACTCTAAAATAGGAACTAGCAAAGGGAAGTCCCAGATGACAGGCAGCAGGAGCCTAGAAAGCCACCAGTCCAGACAGGAGCAAGAGGATGAAGAGCTCTGGGATATGATCTCTCAGAAAAAGAAGAAAAAGAAAAAAAGAAGAATGAATGGATTATCTGATATGTCTGATCAGGTATATTGTGGAGAGAGAACTTCTTTATGCATATGAGAGAATTGATATGTAATTGGAACAAAAGTAAGAATAGGAATATAGAAAAATTACACATGATAAATGATGCTCAGAGCACCAGTGTCAGGCACAGTCCCCACAACAGCTGGCAAATGATATCAACAAAATTTTGGAAAATGTGAAAATCAGCAGGATCTCAGTCCAGGTGAGACAGAGGGCTGCTGGAGACCCAGGCATCCTCTTAAAGGGCCCAAGCATTGACTCACTGGCTCACAAACACTCATTCTAAACAGCAGCTCAAAAAGCACCAGGGACATATGAAGATGTCTAGCTTCAGGATGAAGGCTGGAGGGGCTGCTCTCTCTGGGACTCAAGTGCCAGCAGGTATCATTGTTCCTTTCTTGGGTCGTCCCCGCACACAGCCTGCAGGTGCAGGCAGGCGCCAAATCTGAGTCTCTATTAACATGGCTAATACTGCTCTTGCCCCACTCTGGTGATTCCTTGAGTCCCCACCCAATTCACCCACCCACCAGAACCTCTTTCAGAGGCTAATCTACACAAGCAGCTGGCATGGGCTCATGCTATGGAATTTCCTAAAATCTCTCAAAGGTCCACAAACCCCAGACAAGCAGAAGCTGCCCTGAGCATACCCTGTACCTCTTGCTAAGCAACCCTGAGCCCTGTACTAGTGGCAGCCAGCCTCAGTTCACTGCATAACCATTCCCAAGCACCTCCAAGCCTAGCACCGGCAACTACCAAGTGCAGATCACTTTGTAGTTCCTACCAGGTGGCCCAGGGCTGGACACAGGCAATGGCTGACCTTGGCTAGGACAAGAGCCCCTCTTACAAGGCCTCAGAACCAACACACCTGGTGGCCAGTTTCAGAACCAACACACCTGGTGGCACCACCCAAATAATTCCACAAATGACACACTCAAAGAGTGGACTTGGTAGGCACCAAAGCCCCACTGAAGTAAATCCCACTCCACGGGGTCAGCCCTTGCACACAATTTGTCTGCTGTAGTCATAGCAAGTCCTCACAGCCAATAAGACTGAGCCAATCCCACCCGCTGACATGACAATAGACATCAAGATTCAAGTACAACAGGAGAGGAGACACAACCCACACCAGGGACACACCTAGAGTACCTGACTGAGGTGAACAGGGAGATTGTGACACTTGGTCCCACAGGAAACCTGCTACATAAGGTCACTCTGCCAAGACAGGAAGATGTAGCAGCCCTACCTAATACATAGAAACAAACACAGGGAGGCAGCCAAAATGGGGAGACAAAGAAATATGTTCCAAATAAAAGAACAGAACAAAGTTGCAGAAAAAGAACTAAACAAAATGGAGATAAGCAATCTACCAGACACAGAGTTCAAAACACTGGTTATACAGATGCTCAATGATCTCAGTTAGAACTTGAACAAAGTGATAGGAGACATAAAAATAGAAATAGAAAACATAAAAAAAGGGGATTTCTGGTCAAGATGGAAGAGTAGGTAAACACTGTGCTTACTTCCTCTCATGACCACATCAAAATTACAACTAAACTACAGAACAATCATCATTGAGAATCACCTGAAGTCTAGCTGAACTGAAGCCCTACAACTAAAGACATACAGAAGAAGCCATCTCAAGGCTAGCAGGAGGGGTAGAGGTGCAGAATGGGCTGGTCCCACACCCGCATGTGACCTCTAAAAATCGAGAGGGATATTTTGGCTGTGGAGCCACCCCCCACCCCTCTGAGGAGCAAGGGGTCCCAGCTCCACACCAGGCTCCCCAGTCAAGGGTTTGCCAGGGAGAGAAGTCTCCATAGCTTCTGGCTGTGAAAACCAGCAAAGATTGTGGCTGAGTGAGACAAGGGTGGCTGTAGTCCCAGGTGCTCCTCTTGAGGGGCCCACACATAGACTTACTCATGGAAGGACTCACTCACTCACTCTGAGCTCCAGTGCTGGGGCAGCAGCTTAAAAGGCACCAGGGAGCATATATTGGTTCGTCGGAAAAGTCATGATGTATTTTTCTATGTTTTTCAATGCAAAAATGCATCATGACTTTCCCGATGACCCAATATTAATGAACTGAATTGGCGAACACTGGAGGGGCAGCTTTCTCCCAGCCTGAAGAGTTGGCAAGAGCCATTATTTCTTTGTTGATGCCTCCCCCATCCTGGGGTGCAGATGCAGAAGCCCCCCCATATCTGAGTCTCCATTAACCTGGCTAACACCATTCTTTCACACCACCCCAGTGATTCCCTGAGACCCAGCCCCACCCAACATTTGTCCACATCCAAGCCACTTTCAGTAGCTTTTTCATACAAGCAGCCAGTCTTGGTTCATGCTGCATACTTTCCTAAAATCTTTCAAAGGCTCACAAAACCCAAACAAGCAGCACCTGGCTTCAGCTTATCCCGTACCTCCGGCTGAGCCTAAACCAGGCACCAGCAACAGCCAGCCTCAGTTCACAACTTGGCCTCTTCAGGCACCTCCAAGCCCAGCTCAGGCAGTGGCCATCTGCAGATTATTTTGTATCTCATGCCAGGTGGCCCCTGGCAGGGCACAGACTGTGACTGAACTTGGCCTGTAGCAGGTCCCCTCCCGGGAGGCTCTGGGGCTGACATGCCCAGTGGCCAGCTTCTCACAGAGCCATAGCATCATCTGGCCACTTCCTAGGATGACACACCCAAAGGGAAGACTAGCCCTGCTAAAGCAAATCCTGCTCTATAGGGTCAGCCCCTATACCACTGTAGTCACAGCCAGTCCTCACAACCAATCAGCCGAGGGTCACTCCCTTTCATTGATGTGCAAACAGCAACCAAGACTCAACTACAATAGGAGAGCACACACAACCCACACAAGGAACACACCTGGAGCACCCAGCTCTGGTGACTGAAGACTGTGACACTGGGCTCCACAGGACACCTCCTACATAATGCCACTCACTCTACTAAGACCAGGAGGCATAGCAGCCCAGCCCTACATGGAAACACAGAAAGGCAGCCAAAAAAGGGAAACAAAGAAACATGTCCCAAATAAAAGAACAGAACAAAACTCCAGAAAAACAACTAAACAAAATGGAGACAAGCAATCTACCACACACAGAATTCAAAACACTGGTTATAAGGATGCTCAGTGATTTCAGGGAGAACTTCAACAAAGAGACAGGAAACATAAAAATGGAGATAGAAAAAATAAAAAAGAGCCAGTCAGAAATAATGAATACAGTAATTGAAATGAAGAATACATTAGAGGGAATCAACAGTAGATGAAGCAGAGGACTGAATCAACACTTTAGAAGATAAGGTAATAGAAAATAACCAAATAAAAGAGCAAAAAGAATCCAAAAAACTGAGGAGAGTTTAAGGGGCATCAAGTGTATCAACATTTGCACCACAGGGGTACCAGAAGGAGAAAAGAACAAAGAATTGAAAAACAATTTGAAGAAATAATGATAGCAAACTTCCCTAACTTGGCAAAAAACAAACAAACAAACAAAAACTATACAAGCCCAAGAAGAGCAGAGTCCCAAATAAGATGAACCCAAATAGATCCACACCAAGACACATAATTTAAATGCCAAAGGTTAAAAACAAATTTAAAAAATCTTAAAGGCAGCAAGAGAAAGGCAGTTAGTTACCTACAAGGGAGTTCCTATAAGATTGTCAGTTGATATCTCAACAGAAACTTTGGAGGTCAGAAAGGATTAGCACAAAATATTCAAAGTGATGAAAAGCAAGGACATACAACCAAGATTATTCTACCCAGAAAGGCTATCATTTAAAAATTGAAGGACAGAAAACGAGCTTCCCAGACAAGAAAAAGCTGAAGGAGTTCATCACCACCAAACCAGTATTACAGGGGAATTTCAAGGAAGAAAAAATCAAGAAATAAAAAATATGAATAATAAAATGGCAATACCTACATATCTATCAACAAGTACTTTAAATGTAAGTGTATTAAATGCTTCAATCAAAAGACAAATGGATAAAGAAGATATGGTACATGTATACAATGGAATAATAATCGGCCAGAAAAAAGAATGAAACCTTACCATTTGTGACAACATGGATGGACCGAGAAAGTATTATGCTAAGTGAAATAAGTCAGACAGAGAAAGACAAATACTATGATTTCACTTACATGTGGAATCTAAAAAATAAAATAAATTAACAAACAGAAACATACTCATAGATACAGAGAACAAACTGATGGTTGCCAGATGGGAGGGAGATTGGGTAGTGAGAGGAAAAATGTGAAGAGATGTGGTACATATGTAAAATGGAATATTACTCAGCCATAAGAAAAGATGAAATAGTGCCATTTGTGACACCATGGATGGATCCTGAGATTATCATACAAACCAAAATAAGTCAGACAGCAAAAGTCAAGAACCATATGATTTCACTCATATGTGAGATATAAAATTGAAAGCAACAAACGAACAAGATAAACAAACAAGGAAAAACTCATAGACACAGGAAACAGTTTAGTGGTTACCAGAGTGGTAAGGAGGGAAGGACGGTGGTACAAGGGGATAAAAGGGGTCAAATATTATGGTGATGGACGGAAAACTGACTCTGGGTGGTGAACACACAATGCAATATATAGATATATATTATAGAAATGTACACTTGAAACCTATGTAATTTTACTAAGCAATGTCAATCCAATAAATTTAATAAAAGTTAAAATTTTTAAAAGGTTAAATAAAACAAGAACAAAAAGAAACTTACTAGTAATAATTTAATAGTTCAAGGGAAATAAATTGATAATGGAATGTCAATTTTTACTTAATAGGTTAGCAAAAGCTAAAAATTCTAACATTATCAATAGTTAGGAAAGATAAGGGGAAATTCACAATTGGTAGGATGGTTAGGGTATAGCAACTATGGCAAACAATTTAATATGTACACATCTTACTATCTAGAAATTCATATTCATGCATGAGACATAGGATATCCAATGCAGCATTGCATGTAATATAGAAAAATTGAAAATGACTTGTCTATTCATTGGCATATCACTAAATTCATTTGTTTATTAAACAAATATATACTGAATGGCTGCTAAATGCCAAAACTAGAGACACAGCAGTTAATACTACAGACAAAAATGCTTGCCTTCATGTAGCTTACATTCTTGTAGAAGGGAGACATATAACAAAGAAGTACTTAACGTTAGATGGTAGTAAGAGATATGGAGAAAAACAAATCTGGGACGGGATAACAGGAGCCCTGGGAGAGACAGTGTAATTTTTAAAAGGATGGTCAGGGAAATCCATAGACATTTGAATAAAGACTTGAAAGAAGTGAGCAAGTAAGCCAAGTGAATATAGGAGTTAGAGGTGGAGAGAAGCGTGTACCAGGCCTTAAAAATAAACTAGATCAACATATAGCAACATAGATAGATCTCAAAAAGATAATGTTGAGTTAAAAAGGCTGTAAAAGAAAATGTGCCACATGACATTTTAAGAAATAGCTTTAGATATAGGTAGATAAAAGTACAGAAAACGCAGATAAAACTAAGAAGGAAAAACACCAAATTAAAAATAGTGGTTGGTTCTGGGAAAAAAGGAATTAGAATGGGACTTGGATAGGGAGTCAGATGATACTTTAGCTTTATTGCAATATTTTATTTCTTTGATGTAAAACAATAGAATTCACTCAAGCATAGCAGACTGTTAAATATAATACATATAGTAACTATGATATAAAGATCAATGAGTGTGGGAGAGGGGAACCTATATGGTTGCAAGGTGTCTTTCTACATTTTACTTGAAGTGATATAATATTAATATGCAGTATACTGTGAAAGTTTAGGTATGTATATTGTAAGTCATAGAGCAACTACAAAAATAAGGATATATCCAAAAAGACAATATATAAATTAAAATGTATTATTAAAATATATTCAAGCAATCCAGAATAAAGCAGGAAAGAACAGGGGGGAAAAAACCATAGGGAACAAACAGAAAACAAATAATGAAATAATAAGCCTAAATCCAACTATATCAATAATTACATTAAATGTAAATCATCTAAACACAGCAAATAAGATATTGGCAGACCGCAATTAAAAAAAAAAGACCTAACTGTTGTCTACAAATAACCCATTTTAAATATAAAAACGTAGAAAGATGAATTAAAAAATAGGAAACGCTATATCACACAAAAACTAATCAAAAGAAAGCTGAGTGACTATATTAATATCAGACAGAATAGATTTCAAAACAAGGATATTACAAAGGACAAAGAGAAATAGTATATAATGATAAAAAGAGTCAATTCATCAAAAACACATAATTCTAAATGTGTATGCTCCTAACAGAGCATCAAAGCATACAAAGTAAAAATACACAGAAGTGAAAGGAGAAATAGACGAATCCACAACTATAGAGACATCAATGCTCCTCTCCCAGAAATCACAGAATTAGTAGAGAAAGCGAGTAGGAACATAGAAGACCTAACTAAGAAAATTAGCAGCCAACCTGATATAATTGACATTTATAAAACATTCCATCCAACAACACATGTTAAATGTTCTTTCATAAGTGCACATAGGACATGCACCAAGATATTCTGGGGCAAAACAAACCTCAACAAATTGAAAAGAACTGAAATCTTAAAAGTATGTTTTCTGATCATAATGAATTAAAAAGTGCTATATGGTAGCTTACTTAGTTAACTCCGTTGTTTTCACTGTTTGACTTGGCAATTTTATACATCCAGAGTATATTGTTACATAACCAAGTTGACTCTTGTTTCCAAATGACCTCAAAGCTTAGCAGTGATTTAAATGCTTTCAGAGAATGTTCTGGTGCACAATGCACATTTGAGTATCATAGTTCTCTCTATTTTCAATGGAAATAAGTCCAAAAGGCAAGTAACTTATATTTACAATGTGTTAGAAAGGAACAACAGTTTCATCTTGGACATTTCACCTCCTGTACTTTAAAACACTTAGGATGCAATTCTTTAATTCTGAAGTATTCCATGTTTTCATTTGATTTACAATCTAGAATCGCTATTTCAACTTTTCCTTTATTCTTTCAGTCACAGGAACTTGAGCAATGAGTTTTGTCACACAGATGTCTAACATATTCTAAAACACTGAATAATAGTGCAAACACCTTTGGAAGCAAGACGATACACGTGATAGATCAATGATCATCAAATAACCTCAATGCACCAACTGTGAATTGAGCAGTAAACGCTACTCCTGAACCAGTGAATAGTCATACATTCAAGTACCAAGTTGGCATTTTGTTATGACACATGATTTCTTAAAGGCAGATTATCACATAAAAATCATGTAATTAATAAGCATTTCTTATTAAAATATAAATGTTATAAGGAAAAATATACCTAGCATAATTTTTCCCCACCAATGACCACGTAGTAATCTCTCACGAAACTCTGCCTAGAAACACAATTTAGGAAATGCTGCCTTAAGGTTTACCTTGACTAGTAATTTAGTGTTACTGATCTTTTTTAATTTCCTGGTCTGAAGTAACATCCATCGTGTTCTGAAACTGTTGAAAAACACTGGTTCGAGAAAACTGTTTAGAATGTGAGATGAAAAGCAGAGCTTAAGAGAGAAAACACAGGAAATACAGTCAAATGAAACTATGACCATATAGACAAATGGATCTCATTTATGGACGTGTGGGGTCAGGTTTTTGCCCCAGCTGACAAGTTGGACTGTCACAATTCTAGGGTGGGTCACTTCCAAATTCTCTGCTCCGTAAAAATTCAAAGGAGAGCCAACTTTTAAGGACTTGTATACCAGACTTCTAATCACTGCTCCCATGCCTTTTCAATACAACGGAACACCACTAGGGGGAGAAACACGCAGAAAACCGGACCCTAATCAGTAGTGATCTCAAACCGCAACGGATCTCATTACAGTACTCTCAAGCAAAAAGAAGAGGCTACTATAATACGCAGCACCCAAGCACAACCTTCAATCTAATTTGTACCCAAGATGGCTTTTCTGTAGTCTCCGTGGGCACTACGTGGAAAAAAAGCACCTCTTCTGAATAGTCACAGTTAAACCCTACAAGCTGATTCAAATCTGGAAAAAAAACAAAAACAAAGCAAAACAAAACAAAACCCCAAAACCAAAAAACAACAAAACACAACGGGGGTATTGCAAAAGGTCTCCCAGGAATGAGTCCAAGGACTGCGGAGGGCTGTGGCAATGCATTCCTCTTTCGGGATGGTCTACAACTTAACCTTATGTTAACAGAAGGGCGCGCAGCAACGTTTTGTAAAAGGCCTTCTTTCTAGTAGTATCCATAACCACTTCTGGTTAGCCACTGACAGCGGCGGTTAGCCACCGCGCCCCCTTCTCTAGCCCCCAAACGAGAGGAAATCTCATTTCCTCTATGGGCGTAAAGTGGATGAATTCACTTGCTGCCAATACCTCCCCCCCGTTTCTATACGCCTACCCTAGCCCGCCTGATGCTGGGAGAAACTGACACATGACACATATGCCGTCCTAGGACGGATGACACATCCTCACCACTGCAAAAGAGGGAGCATTAAACACACGCACTCCAGAAAAACAGCCCCAACACCACCTGAACTTTGGGCAGAAAAACAAGGCGCAGCCGCACTGGCACATTGTTACCGGATTTGCCCACAACCCCCTCCCGGTCCCCGCAATTTCACTTCCCCATTGGCACATCTGCTTCCGGGGCATGGTAGGCCCGGCCCCTCCTAAGCTCGTACCCTCCTCTGCCCGAGGAGGGGGGAGAGTCGAGGGGGTGGGGAAGAGTTCGTTGTTTGTTTACACGATGTGAGCGGAAAAGGAGACTAATAAAGTTTATTCTGGAAACAAAAGGAAAAAAAAAAACAGGGGTGACAGAGAAAGGAGACGGGGGCGGGGGCGTGTGGCGGGGGCTAGCGAGCAGAGAGAACGAGAAGGAGAAAGCGGCAGTTCCGGTGCCGCCGCTGCGGCCGCTGAGGTCTCGGGCTGCTGCTGCTGCTGCTGCGGCCGCTGGGGCTGGGGCCGCCGGCGAGGCAGGGCTCGGGCCCGGCCGGGCAGCTCCGGAGCGGCGAGGGAGAGGGGCCGGGAGGCGGGGGCCGTGCCGCCCGCTCTCCTCTCCCTCGGCGCCGCCGCCGCCGCCGCCGCCCACGGGGCTGGGACCCGATGCGGCTAGAGCCGCGGAGCCTGGAGGAGCTCCGAGCGTGAGTAGAGCGCGGACTGGCTGGGAGCGGGCGCGGTCGGGATGGGGACCGGGTGGGTGCTGTGGGCGCTCCGGCGCGCCCGCCGTCTTGGGCGGGGGCTGCCGCCGGTTGTCTTTCCCAGCGTCGGCCCGCAGTGGAGTTTGCCTGCGATCGCCGCTCCCTGTCCCCGGCCTGCCGCTGGCCTCACCCAGATGCAGATACGAGGGCTCGCCGCTCCTTCTCTTTTCTCCTTCTGGCCGCTGTCTCGCTCCTCGTTTCCTTCCTCTCCCATTTTTGGGGATGAGGCAGCTGGAGACTGAGGAAGTGCGCCCAGGGCCGCCGCCCCGGCCGCGGGAGCGGGGTCCCCCGTGCCCCTGCACGCCCACCCGGCCCGCGGGCGGTCGGGCTGTCTAGAGGACCGCGCGGTGAGGGATCCCGGCGCGGAGCTGCGAGCTGGTCCTGCAGGGCTGTCACGCCCGAAGACTCCGGCCTCGCCAGCCCGGCGCCCCTGCGTTTGCCTCGTACTGGGTTTAAATCGCCCGGCTGGGGCAGGGAAGGAACACCGCTCCCCCCACCCCGCAGTTCTCCTCCCACCCTTTCTTTCGAGGTTTTTTTTGGGGGTTTGTTGGTTTTTTTGCTTGTAACCGAGACGATCAAACGTATTTCATTCATAGACTTGACACATTGTCTCCGGATTTGTGTCTTGCCTGAGTCTATTCTGTGATGTCTGTTTCGTAGCTCCTAAGTGGTTCGGAAAGACAGGGTAGCGCCCGGGATCGGGCCGTGTCAACACCAGACGGTCAGCCAGTGTGTTTTGACCGCCGCTTGAAGGGTTTATTTTAGGATGCTAAAGAATAGTGGCGATGGTAGCTAGTTACCAGACTTGGGAATCGAAAGCCACTTTCTCAGACGTCAGTAATTGGGGAGCCGTTTATAGAGTTACGCGAAGGGTAAGGGGAGCGCGACAAGAGCGGCTTTTAGAAATCCGCTTGCATATTGTTTAACGAGTTGCAATTTCGTTTTTGGTGAAGCTTCCTCATCTTAGTGCTGCGCCTTTGTTGCACATGCGGGGACATGAGTTGGCGAGACGATATTTTGAATCGTAGTTTGTCAAGCCTGGGAGAACCCCTGGGAAAGTTGGGTAGATAGACTCCTTGGTAATTCCAGTTGGCTTCTACGTCCACGTTTGAGCACCGAGGGCAATATTGGTCGCGTGTTTCCCTGCTTAGAAACTAGATTCTCTGGTTATTTGCTTACACTGCGCTGGACAAAATTCATGTGTTGGACTGCGTGTTAAGAAAAGACCTGGAAAATACTTAAGATACCCTGTTGCTAATTTAATTTGGATAAATGAGGACACTTTTGTCTTTATTGATGGACTCTTGAAGCAAATGCAGCACAAGAATTTGTTAATGTGTATTCAAACTTTAAGATTTTTTTAAACTGAAGAATTGATTTCTGGTTGACAGCATAGATCTCTATCTAAACATCACGTGTTCTGGAAAATTTTAAATATCAGATTAACTGTTCTGCAATGTCATCAGCCAAAATTATCTGAAGAGGGCTCAGTGGTGTGTGTGTGTGTGTGTGTATGTATTTTTTTAAGTTTTCTCATCTCGTGTTTTGAGGTAAAGTTAAATAAAACTTCATCGATAACTTTTTCAAAAGTTTCTTGTGTTTCCCATCATTGTAAAATAGAGTGCTTTCCTACTAAAGTCACAGAATAGGTGATTGAAAGAAACGAGAGCATATCATAATAGTAATAGCATCATGAGGGAAATAGCAAGAATGTAAATGAATATTAATAATATTTTATCATTGACTAGGAGTATAAAGTTTGAAAGGCATTCCTATATAAGTTTTAGTTGAAGAATTAATGAACCACATATAACGCAGAAGTGTTTTTATATATCTAATTTTTAAAAAATTGTAAGTAAATTGGATATAGCATGAAAGAAATGACACTAAGCACAAACACTGTACTTAAACTGAAAAATTACTGCATGCAAGTGTATATTCTCATGGGGCTAGATATATATATATATATATAAAAGGGAGACTGTGAAAGAGCAGTGGCTCTGCCAGGCTCTGTGTATGGAACAGTCCTGGAGACAGAGCTTCCTTCCTGTCAGGATAAGATCCTCTCTATCCCAAATAAGTATTCTCTTAAAAAAAAAACCAAAAAACCCCCCCTAAATTTATAAATAAAATACTTACATAATAAGGTAGATCATAATAACTTTTTCCTAAAACAGTTTACTTTTTTTGTGTGTTGCTTTCCTTATTAGTACCTTTTACTGAGTAAAGATTTTTAAACAATTGCTATTACCACTTGAAGGGCATTTGCTCTGTTGATCTGTTTATCTGAAAAGAGCTAACTTAATCCCATTTGATCTCTTTAGCAACTAGAGTAGCATTGAAGAATCAGTTCCATTTTATTATTTTTAATAGCTTGAATTCCAAGGTAGGGGCGCTTCTTTAGATGAAGCATCATAAAAGATTTCATGTCTAGTGAAATATTTATGACCTTAAAATTTGTGCAACTTTAGCAGCCTCAGTTTTGGAATATTGTGGTTTTTATTTTATTAGCACAGTTATCAAGCTGTTTTCTTAAGTATTATTTATCCTGAGTATTACAACAATCCTGTAGACAAGGCAGTATTACTATCTCTGAGAAATGACATTTTAATCTAAGGTCAAACAGGTGTCAGGGACAGACCCATTGACAAAAACCAATGTTTTCTGACTTCTTTCACTATACCATGCTATTTCTAACCTGCTCCAACCTGCTTTTTGATAGATTTTTTAAAAAAAACTAGGGCCCAGAGAAGTTTAGTTACTTACAATCACCTTTTATTTGCAGTATATTTTTAATTCCCTATATAGCTTAAACAGTTGTTTTCAATCCTGGCTACATATTAGAATCATCTAGTTAGCTTTTAAAAATTACCAGTGCCATGGTCTTATTCCCAGAGATTCTAATCTAATTGGTCTAAGATGGAGCGCAGACATCTGTGTTTTGTTTGTTTTCAAGTTCCCCAGGTAATTCTAGTAGACAAAATTGTAAAGCCCTTACTTTCAAGGACCTGTATGATTTGGTCCTTCTCTGTCTAGGTTCATTTCTCCTCCCTCCTCCCACAGCTCCCTTGCCTTTCACTGTTCTCATGTGCAAATGCTGTTTGCTCTACCTGAAACGTTTCCATGCTCCATACCTCTTCCCTAACTAGCTGACTCCTACTCGTCTTTCATATCACCGCCTTTGAAAAGTCTAGTCTGGGTTAGGTGTCCCTGCTTCCTGTTCCCATAGCATCTTGTACTCCCACTGTCATAGCATTGACTCAATGTATTATAATTGCCTATTTATTTGTCTGTATCCTCCGCCAGGATGTAAATTCTGTAAGGATAGGGACTCCTTCTGTCTGATATACAGTTCATTCTTATTGACAAGCACAATAGCCAATATATAATACTTACTAACTTACTAACTGAATAAATACATTTATTGGCAACAGGCTTTTTTAGAGCATGTAATAATTTATAAATACCAATTATGTTTTTATTCTTGCCAAATACATTTAATAATTTTGTCACTAAAAATGTACATCCTTGAACTTGCCACACATAAGAATTTCATTTGAGACAGTAGAGATGTTATAAGTTATATATAAATTATATCAAGAATGATAACCCCACATACACACATGCGCACGCAAGAATAAGGATCATTATTGTGCACAAAACTGCACTGGAAATCAAAAGACTTGAATTCAGATCCCAGTTTCAGCACAAGTGCTGTGTACTTGAACAAGATTCGTTCTTTTTGCGCCTCGGTTTTCTCATCTGTAACAAAGAGGAATTATACTGGTGCTCTACTTGGTACTAGTGTGACACTAGTTAGTGATCTAGGCTTAAAATCTTATGAGTACTAAAAATACTAGTTTTGGAATCTGAAGCTCCTTGATTCAAAGCCTGGCTCTTAGGCTTACAGGATTATTTTGGACAGATGTGCTTATCTGTAGAATGGGAGTAATTGCTACTTGCTAGTGGTGTTGTTGAATTAAATGAGATAATATAGACCCAAAAGAGGTTTTGTCTTTGATCAGGTGCATAATAAATGTTTATTTTCTTCCCTCTTAGGAAGTGTTAGAGCTCATGAGTGGATGTATTTGAGATAACAGAAAGACAGTTGGTGTAATAAATCCTATTTTCTACTTTGCTAAGTACTAGTGTTACAGGCGTGGCTAGGGACCAAAACCACTGTGGCTTTTAGTTTCATTTTTTTTAGAATCCCACCCCAGTGTCAAACACCAAGGTGTTAGTCAACCTGCTTGGAAAATAATTATGCCTAGATGTTTGAACCATGACAGGGTAGCAAGTGCCATGCTATCAGTACATCCATAATATAATACATACTATGGGGGAGGGGAGAATCTAAACTGATGACCTTAAACCATCTTCAAAGATAAGTAAAATCAGACTTGACCATTCCAAAAGAAGGGGACAAATGAAAACTTACTGATTTACGAAAGAACACCCAGAAATTTTGGTGAAATCTCTGTTCACCAAAGCTTAAAATTCAGGAACCATTATTTAGTAATTTCCAGGAGATATAGGCAATAGACCTCTGGTCAGGAGCGATTCTAGAAGATAAGATTGTTCTCAATGTCAGATTAGCAGTTTCAAATATCAGTTAACAGACTGAAGTTATTGATATTTTTCTCTATTTGGGAGCCATGTTTCTTAATTTTATATAGTTATCTTAGCTTTTATTTACTTGGTGATAGAGAGTAACCTTACACACAATGTAATACCTCTTTGCTGAAGTTTCTTGATACCAGTTTTATTTTTGTATAAATCAAATTGACTTGCCTAAGTTTTTCCTTAAGTTTACGTTTAAAGTGAATTTTATTAACAGTCTTTTTGGAAAGAATACTATAGTAAAAATGAAAAACTGGATAGGAGAAACTGAAATATTAGGGCATGAAAAAGAAATATGAGAGAACACAGTGAAGTCTGAGGATTTAACCTCAGAGCTTGAGATTTCCATCATTCAAAAGGTTGTTCAACCTTAGATATGCTGATAGTGTTTTACAGGTATATATCTTACTCACATTTAATCCTTTATTATATGAATCAATGGATCTTAATTAAGGAATTTTTAGGTTTTCTTTCTTCCTCTCTGCAGCTATACAGATTAAGGGGTTTAAAGTTAAAATGTTTCAATAAAGAATTTGTAAGTTTGTAATAAAAGATAGTGTAGAGCTTGTTCTTCAAGTTTAATGTTTCTTAAAGTGATGCTGATTTCAGTATTGATTATAGAGCTCTGGTCTGTATGGCTGAGAGACTGAATTCCATCCACAACTGCTACTTTGTATTTGTGTATGGCAGTGAAGGGGAGAGGAGGCAGATTGTATCACATCTTTACCTCTTTTTCTGCATTGATTACAATAACAATATTAACATGTTGCTTAAGTGGCTCTTATAATTAATGAGATAGTTTAAATAATCCCAAATTACATAAAATTATTTAAGGAAAAATGTGTACATACTAATCATTATTTTTAATTTATAGCTAATAGAAAAATAACCCATTTTCATATATGACCTGACAACTAAATATTCATTTCTTCTGTATCATTTTCGTAGTGGGCTTGCTATGTATCTAAATTGCTCTCATTTAAAAGAGGTTAAGTTTTAGTAACTTTTAGCATATAATTGCAGTTGTTACAAAGGAGTCTTTGTATCAGGACCAGCATAGCCATTTGAAATAAACAAGGGATTAAAAAAAAAATAGAATTCTTACAGACCATGGTTATCTGGTACACTTATGAGTTTAAATATTTGTGTAGTGGAAGCCAAAGCAGTCAATGTTATGATGTGAAAAATGCTGCATTAGGACAGAATCATTCTGCTCTGGTCATAACTCTCTGTCTAACTCACTAGGAGTTAGTGAGACTCAGTGGTGAGATGCATCTTACAAAGTGCTATAGGAGTTGAAGGCAATATTATGAAGATAATTTTAAGCATACTTTTTTAAACAGGAGGAGACCATGTTTGTGTTCATTCTTGTATCCTCAGCACCTAGTATAGTGCCCAAATATAGATGACCAGTAAGCATTGATATTTTTGGAGTAGAATCATATTTGGGAATCAAAATACTTATATTTCTATATTATTTAGTAGCTATTATATACTTTAACTATCTGAAAAGTAGGTAAATTGCTATGTGCCAGTTTTAGTTCATCATTTATTCCGTATAGATTTGAAATTTATAAGAAATACTTTTCTATAAGTTAACTAGTTGCATATTTCTATTGATATTTGGAGACATTTTTAACAAAGATTGATAGGTTAAGGCAAGACTGTGTGCTATGGTAAAAATAACACTATATCAGGAATCTGAAAACCTGGTTGTATATCGAACTATTAACTAGCTGTTTGGCCTTAGATCTTAACCTTTCAACACTTGTTTCTTGACCTGCAAAATTTCTTAGGTTCTTTACAACTCCCAAATTTGGAGATTCCTAGTACTGTAAAGCCTATTTCTGATTTCAGGGGTGGGTAAGTAAGCCACTCCTTAGAGGGAGATTAGTCTATCTCAGTTTGTTATATTTTCAGAAGCTAACATCCTTTTGTCTTCCTGTTTATAAATTTGCACATATTTGAAGGCCCTGTGTGCACTTCTGTTGTAGAGACAAGCTGCCATCAGAAAAGAATGGACTGGAATGATTTTTTCTTTCTTTCTGAAACCATCAGTGATTTTTGGAGATGCAAACTGACTGCAGGCGTGGCCATTTTGCTTACTAGCACTGGGAGTTAAATGACTGCCAGGCTTTGAGATCAGATCATCCATTGCACACCAGTTGCCGGGGCACTTGTGAAGGCCAGCAAACCTGTCACAGCACTCTTCATAGCCACTGGCCACCATCCTTACTTGTTAAAGACTTCTAGGAAAATATGTACTGTAATTTCCCTTGGTAACCAACCCATCCCACTAGATGGTTTTCAGAAAATGTGTTGTAATCTTAGAAACACAATTCCAGAGGTCTAGTAAGCTTCTTTTTTTCTCCATGTATCCTCTGTTGTGCATATAAATATGTGGAAAGATGGTAACAACCATTGTCCTTAATCAGAAAGAAGTGGTTTTATGCTATTGATTTGTTGTTTCTATCAGTGTTCCAATTGTTCATCTTCAACTTTTGGTTATTTTTTAACCAGCAAACTGTTAGGGTAATGGGATATTATTTAGAGTTATTTTGAGTATGTATTCATTTTTCAACAAGCTAAGCAGATTTCTGTGGCTTATTTTTCTTTGAGAGATTGTACTTTTCTGATTAACTTATTGCAGTTCTAGACCTGAAAATTCTATTGCATTTTGAAACAATTGACTGCCTTTAGCCTAAAAGTGAGTGAATTGTGCTTGTTTTCCTTAGGAGGTTAACATCTTGGCAAATGCAAAAACCTTAGAGTTTTTTGCTAAATAAGTTACTATTCTGTGACTATAGATTTGTGGAGCACATCATCAAATGTAAAGCAGCATTAATGAGAAAATTGTGGGGGTAATTAGATTGAAACTAGGCAATGCTATAAAGTCCAATCTGAAATCAAACCATACATGACAGCAGAGAATGGAAAAATTATATTTTCAAACTGTCATTTTTATACTTATAAATAAATATGAGTAGTAACATCATCTTGAAGTTATTTTCCATATGAAGGTTTCCCTAAAATCTAATGGCTATTATGTACAGTTGAGACCCTGATAGGCAGCATCTTAAAGTATTTATGAAAGAGATATTTGTATTCTTTTTCTCTATCTATACACCAGTTGTAAAAGTTGAACATTACTTTTTCAAAGCAGTTACTGTACTTGTCTTGATAATTACAATGGTAGTAAAAGTCAAAGCAGTTTAGAATTTGGTAATTTTATAGTGTGGAGATTGTTTATTTTCTCTTCATTATAAATGACAAATTTTCAACTTTTTTAGTGATGTTATGGGACTCCAGATTCCCTCAGAATCACTTGGAATAATTTTGACTATGTCTATACAAGAAAAGCCAGCTTTTTTTACAGCTGTGTGATATTCACAGACACTGCTGGTCTTTTTTTGTCGAGTATAAATATCAGACATGTAAATTAGTGCATTTTCCTGCAAATAATGTTTTCCCAACCAAAATGGGGCAAGTAGTTTGATAGCAGGACAAAAGTCAGGACAGTCTTAGAAAACCCACAAAATACGGTCAGTGTTCTTAGGCTTCTTTAATTTTCCTTTCCTTCTAAATATATTCCATGATGGTTAAGAGTTTGTGCTCTGGAACCATACTATCGAGATTACTAGTTTTGTAACTTAGGGCAAGTTATTTAGCCTGCCTGGGTTAAATATTCTCTGAGTTAATACATATTTTCTCACTTGTAGAAGAGGGATACTAATAGTACCTATGCCATAATATTGTAACAAGGATTAAATGACTAATACATGAAAACATGTAGAACAGTGCCTGGCACACACTTAGCACTTAAATATCTGTGGGCTCCTTGAGAACAAGAACCATGTCATATTTATCAACCTATGTGGGGGCTGTAACATTAGTGAATTGAATTATGTCCATTCTACAGATTTACTAATGGATCTGCTTTCTGAAGGATGAACAATAAGGTTGCCTTCTAACAAGCTTCTTAATTAACATTACTGCTTGCTTTTTGTTCTGTTACAACATTCTAAGTTTTGTTCTAGCTCTAGGAATCAATTCTATTTCATACCTAGTTCTAAGAAAAGTTAGCATATGGAGATTTAGCTTGATTGGAAGCAGATGAATGGGCAAAAGATATTACGTAAGTGGATGATTTTTTCACTTCTACTCTGATCTTCCTATGGATTAGTTTTCCCTGTCCATTCCTGGAATCTCAAAATCCCCGGCAGATATCTGAATAGCACTCTGCCATTGAAGCAGTACTTGTTTTGTGCTATTTGGTATTTCCTTTCCCTGTCTAACTCCATGCACTAAAGACAGTAGTTGTGTCATATTGTCACATGTTACATGGCTTTTATAGAATTCTTATGTCCTGTTTTAAAGCTCCTTGTATCTCACTTGCCCGCAATACTTACTATGAAGTCTTTATTGAATACAGTATTTATTCTTTTGTATATCATTGTACCTAGTTTACACTGATTGGACATTTTGCAAATCTTACAAGTCATTTATGTGAAAATTAAAAAAGCAACTATGTGTTTTGAATGTTTTCATCAGTTCGGTCTGCTAAGTATTTATTTCCCTTTAATCACTAAGGTAACTTACCTGGCATCACAAAGAATTATAGTTGGCAACCTGTGGGAAAGTTTCCTTTAGTATCTAAATGTACACATTAGTATATATATTTTGAGTTACCTCAAACCTAAACTTTAATATCGTGAACCTGGGAAAGGGGAATGTTATGGACTTTGCATATGTCACCTCTCTAAATCCTCACAGTAGCACTTCTATACACAGGTAGTCTCTCCATTGCACAGATTAGGAAACTGAAGTTCCACATCTAATCGGTACAGTGAGTCTCATCACATTTAATTTATGTGAAGTCAACTATACAAGCATGTATTCAGCCAGAAGTAAAACCATGACAAAAGTAATCATTTAAATTTGTAGTAACATCCCGTTACTGAGCTTTTGCTTCAGAGTAGACATGAAACTAAAGATGTGAAATTGTTGTTGCCTCAACAGGTCTCACTGTGTAGATATGAACATCCCGCTGTGCTTGGTGCGATGCTGTTATTCAGACGTATTTAATGTTCATACAACATGGCCTGTAATACCAAGCCCCTAGTGCTCAACCAAAGAAACAGCAGTTTGTTCCAGCTGGAAGGGAAACTGCTCTTTTAGACGTGCTGAACAATTGTGTTCATTTCCAAGGTGGCCTGCAGATACGGCCACAACAGACTATCATCTATGTACATATGCATTCTCTGATATATGTATGCACATGCATAAACCCACTTCTTTTAAATACATATATTTTTATATATAATTTCATTGTGTCTTTTAGATTGCTGTATATGATATCTTTATACAAAACATATTTCTGTCCAAGACGATGCTATACAAAAAAATGTACATTGTACTTATGGGTGATTAAAGAGATTTTTCAAGGAAAACTGTTGACTTTGAATATCAAGAGACTATATACCCAGTGTCTAGCACATTGCCAAGTGCAAGGTTTATTGTAAAGGGAGGTCAAATATATGGTGATGGATGGAGAACTGACTCTGGATGTTGATCACACAATGTAATATATGGGTGATGTATTATAGAAGCCTATATAATTTTACTAACCAATGTCACCCCAATAAATTTAATTAAAAAAATAAATAATGGGGGAAAATGTTTACTCACTCAGCTGCTTATTTTTTAAAATATAAATGTGCGTACGATAATTGTATTTTCTCAGACCAAATTTCAAAGGCTCTTTTGAAAAGCCTGCTTCATTCCCCAGATTGCTAAGTCATATTAGAACAATATGGAAATAGAATATTAGAAATTAAAACTATCTCACACTATGTGGTCCTAATGTGACCTCTGGACTTAACCATTATTTATGGTTTTGGTGTTTTTTTTTCCTTTCTCTCGTCTGTTCTTTTATATGTATATGGATTTTCTAAAGGAAAATCAACTGTTATGAGGCAGAATTTATTTTATGAAAACTCTGAGTGGGTTTCTGCTAACTCTTTTGCCTAGAGAAGTGGAAAGACTGGAAGGCAGAAAATGTAAATAAGGTGATAAATCTACTTATTATTCTCACCTCCTTATGTAATATTCACTCCCTTTATATAAACACCCACTTTTTGAATGTCCTATCAGATATGTGTGGGGAAGTAGAACTTCCCCCAGAGCCGTAGAAAGAGAAAAGTGTGCCCTGAGCTGCCATGTGCCAGAAGACATGACTAAAGGCCAAGAAGACATGATTGCTTCTATACTGGGGGAGAAGGAAAGGTTTGAAGCAGTGAAATGGGACATTTGCTTATAATTGTATATCAGAACCAGAATATCTAACTTGCCTGCTAACAACATGACAGTGACTTCTGTTTTATGAGTCTGAAAAGTTACCGGATGGCCAGTGACTGAAAGAGATGTTTCCAATGTGCTATGTTCCAGAAATGAGCCTGTGCAAATAAACTCAAATAAAACAGCAACTCTAAGTAAAATAGGAGTAAAACTAATTCAACAGTGTATTAAGTCTATATTATGTTTACCAAGTAGGAATTTTTCTAAGAATGTAAAGATGGCTTAATATGAAATTTTATCATGCATAGGTCAATAAACCTGATGAGGGAAATAAAGATTTTGTCAGTAAATATGGAGAAGAAACTAACAATTTTCTTTTGTGTCTCTAAAAGCCAGGAATGAAGAGAAATTTTCTTCATAAAATATATCAAACTAACAGCTAAAATAATAATTAATGGTGAAATACTAGAGAAGTAACTATTACTAAAAACTTGGAAACCCGTTATTACTACATTATTATGTAACATTGTTCTGGAAGTTCTGATCAATACAATAAGACATGAATCAAAAAGAAGAGGCGTAAACATTGAGAAAGAAGCTGCACAATCCTGTTTTTGGTGTGGTAGGATTACATCCTAGGAAAACCAAGATCAACTGAGGAATTATTAGAATTAATAAGAATATGGAATTAAAACAACTACTTTAAAGTCAGTAGTTCTCCTTTATGATAGCAGTAATTATTTAGAAAATATAATAAAAAGAGGAATCATTTTTAACTATAATAGAAAATAAAAAATTATGTTAATTAGAAATGTGTGAGCCTATGTGAAGAAACCTAAAAACTATCAGGATATGGGTTGAGGTGTATGTGTGGGGGGTTGGTTGCAGGTAGATACAGGGAGAAGAATATCATGTTCTTCAATGCAAAGTCCAACTATTACAAATACCTTAACTTAAAAACTTAAGTTTTTCTGTCTCAGTTGATTAAGAGCTTGCTCAAGAGTGCAAGCTCTGAGCAACAGGGTTGCCGGTTTGATTCCCACATGGGCCAGTGAGCTGCGCCCGAGCTGAGCTGCCGCTGAGCTGCCAACCAACCGGTGGCAGGATGGCTCAGCTGGTGAGAGCACATGCTCCTTACAACAAGGTTTCCTGTTCGAGATGGTGGGCTATGCCCGCCTGCAACTAAAGACTGAACTCAGCACCGTGAGCTGAGCTGCCGCCCGGATCGCTCAGGGGACAGAGCACGGGCTCTTAACAGCAAGGCCGCCAGTTCAACTCCCGCATGGGATGGTGGCTACACCCACTCGCAACTAATTGAACACAGCACCTTGAGCTGAGAGGTGCAACTGGACTTGGAGCTGAGCTTGATGCGCCCTCCACAACTAAGATTGAAAGACAACAACTTGTCTGTTCCCCTTCCCCAGTTCCCCAGTACTGTTCCCCTCCCCCAGTTCCCTATAAAAATCTAAAAAAAAAACCTTAAGGTTTTCACAGGTTTAGCATAATTCTAATTTTTTAAAATGTTTTTGAGACATCAATGAGATAATTCTTAATTTTGTCCAAGAGACTAAACAGATAAAAGTGAGGTGACTTTTAAGTGAAAAACCAAGAACCAGTGACAGAGAGCTCCCTAACACTACAGCCCTATCAGATATCAAAACATACTATAAAATTACAGTAAATTAAACAGTTGGGTACTAGCATAAAGTATTGATAGTAAAGTTAGTAGAAGGGAATCGAGATCCCAGAAGCAGACATTCTAAATTGTATAATAAAGTATCATCAGAAATCAAAAGAAAAAGGAAGATATTTAGTAAATGTTTTTGAGGATGTTTCAAACAGAAAAACAAAGTCAGTTTGAATCTTTATCTCATCTTATATAGCAAAATAAATTCAGGTAAACCGAAGAGTTGGATAAAATAGAGTAAATACCCTTATGCTAGTCTCATTTAAGAAAGACATTTATTTGGATGGGCAAATACCTTTCAAACTTTAAAGAATTGGAAGGACTTATGAGAGGAAAATTCATTACATTTTTACTCAAATAAAATGTTGCCATTTATTCTGTCTTTTTCTCTCACCTTCTCTCTTTCCAACACAAATGAGCAAATTAAAAGATGTACAAACAGGATTAGAAATTTGTAAGACAAAGTAACAGATGTTAATGTCTATTTTATTATTAGGATGGGGAGCAGGATCAGACCATTTAAATGAGAGGCTTTGAAAGAGGGTGGAAGGACTGGGAGGCCAAAGAAGTCCAATGTTCTCAGCATAGCGGGATGTCCCCAACTTCAGTCACCAAAAGCCAGAAGTTTATCTTTGAATTTTAAGGTGTTCATACAAATACTTTCAAAAGCACCAAAATTCATGTAGATGAATGAGCAAAGAACTTGAGATAACAAGTTCATTTACTAGAAAGGAAATAAAAGCACATGAGGAAATGTTTTTCCCTGACAGATAATCAAAGAAATGAAACTGTAAGATGCAGTGATACAGTTTTACTTTTTGAGTTAGTTTTTTCTTTGATGGTGTTGGTGGCAAAGATTGCCATGAAATGTGCTTGCTCATATATTTCTGTTAGCAGTCTAAATTGATTCAACCCTTTTGAAAAGCAAGTCAGCAATTTTTGTGCCTTTAAAATTAACATGCCTTTCAATCCCATAATTCCATTTGCAGCATTATGTATAATAATGGAAATGTTAAAACAGCTTATGTATTCAACAAGTAAACTGTTGTATTTCCCATAGCAATATATGGTCATAGAACACTATTGTTTATGAAGAGTTTACAATAATTTGAGGAAATCTTTTTGAAGTGAAAAGAGTAAAATACAAAATTACTGTACTATATTAACACAACTATATAAACCAAAGGAAGTAACTAAAAGGGTATGCATAGAAGAAAAGCTGTAAAAGAATACATTAAAAAATGGTGGGGCCGGCCGAGTGGCGCAATGGTTAAGAACTGGCTTGGGACAACAGAGGGCCCCGGTTCGGATCCCAGATATGCAGGCCAGTGACACTGCCCTCTACAGCTAAAATGCTGAACAACAGCTCAACCTGGAGCTGGGCTGCCGGTGAGTCGCCCGCGACGCTGTAGGCTGCAGCCCCTGCTGCAGTGGGTTGCCATGGGCTACCGTGTGTAGCCGGCAGCCAGTGTGAGCAGCCAGCAGCCGCAGTGAGCGGCCGTCCAGAAGCCGGCGACTGATCTGCCTCACCCGGGAAGAGCGCAATGATGGTGCCAATTTGGGCCAGTGAAGCAACATCCTCCACAACTAGCCTGAAGAACAAAAGGACAGCAACTTGTCTGTTCTCCTTCCCCCAATTCCCCAGCGCAGTTCCCATCCCCCAATTCCCCAATAAAAAAAATCTTTTAAAAAAAAATGGTAATGATGGTTGTCTCAGGCACGTTTTTCTGTTTTGTTTTCCTCATTCTTCTGTGCACCACTGTATTTTGAGTAAGTACAGAGTGCAGTCCTGGGCCTTAATAGACGCATCAGTCAGTATTTAAGTGGATGAATTTCTATAAGCATGAGTTACTTTTACGAAAGAAATATGAATACAATCTACATCTAAATTAAGAAGTGTGGGAAGCACTCTAGAAAGGAAAGCAACCTGATTAGTAATATCTTACCCTTAGATTTCTAGAATTCAGAATGTTTTCACAATTCTATCTTATATGATCCTTTTCTGTTATCATTAGTTGCCCAAGTTAGAAATTTCTGTTAACCTTGACTCGATCCTCTCTGACTACCAAAGGCAACTGATCACCAAACTTTGGGTATTCTTTGTTAGAAATGGCTCTTGATTCCATCCCCATCTTTTCTCAGTCACTGACTTAGTTTAGTCCTATCCTGTATCACTGAAGTATCCCAGCCAGTCAACACACTTTTCTCTCTTACTTTCCACGGTGCTGCCACAATTATCAGACCTGTAAGTAAGTAGCAGAATTTCATGAATGTGCTATGTACAGTGAATAGGTCTATGGAAGAGAGCAGGGGGAAGATTGACACTGCTTTCACACTGCTGCCAAAATATCACCCCAGAATACAAGATTTACCTGCTTAAAGCTTAATAATTCCTTACGGCCTACACTGCTGCTTCTCAAGTTTTCAGTGTGTAAGAATCATTTGGGAAACTACTCAAAATGTGAATTACATAAACAAATCCTGATTCCGCAGATCTATGGGCCTGGAAACGTGCATTTTAACAAGACTTTCCGCTCTTGATCCTCCTGCGTGTGTGATCAGGACAAGATTTGAAAGAACACGGACCTCGGAATAAAGTGCAATCTCATAATTCTCCTCCCAATTTGGTACCAGCCTGCTTTTCTGTATGTGCTTCTATACTTCCGCCTCACCAAACACCTTCCTGAACTGCCTCTACCTGACCTAGGCCTTTCTGGACTCCTGTGTTGTTGTTCCTGCTCGTCCTGCCTCTCAGGGCCCCTGTAGCCATGGCTCCTCCTTGTTGACCTGGCACACTGTTTTAGGCTTCTGTATAATCTGTATGAAGAATCCTGGACTCACTGTCCTAGGCCGACTCCATCTCTTCCTCGTCTCTGTTTTCCCAGCTTCTATGTATTACAGCAAACACATCCTAAGTTTTGCTTGCTTATTTATATATCTGTCTTCCTCAATAGACTATAAGCCTCTTGAAGTAAGGGATGTCATCTTATACCGCTAGCATAATCCTGGCACATAATAATTGCTTAATAAATGTTTGTTGTGTGATTAACAATACAATAAAGAAGGCAAGAAAGGAGTGATTAGTCACATTTTTCAGTGAGGAAAATAAGGTCTCTTATTGTTAAGCATTTGCTTACAATACCCAGCTTGTAAGTGTAGACTTGAGACTCATACCCAACATAATTAGGCCTCCTTACTGGTTTTGGTCTTTATAAGAAAGGTAGACTATCACAATAAAATTACACACTCACATACACACACACTCCTTTTTACGCATTTTCCTTTTGCTCACATATTAGTTGATCTTTTATCATTTTGAAGGAAAAAGTTAAACTTTTTCATCATATTCCCACTTTATAAAATAATACCTATTCCTCCAAGACAAGAACCAACTACTGGATATTAAGCAGTTTGTCTCTCAGATTCACATCCAACCTCTTATACTCTGCTTTGTGATACTTATTTGTATTGTATCTCTTACAGAAACTAGATTATAATACCTAATGGGGTGTCCACAAATACTTTTTAAAATTTAAATTCAACTGATATTTCTGTAGGTAGCATCTTACTCTGCAACAATAAGACAAACAGCCATATATGTAGAAGTATTCAAGTGGGTTTCCATCATATTTTGTAAAGCTTGATTTCCAAAGTTTAGATGTGTTTTAGCCTTGTGTAGACTTCAGTCTTTAGGTGTTGATGGAAATCCACCACCAGCTGCAAAGTTCATATCCAGTGTGCCACAGAATACATGTAGCTATGGCTTAAACCAAATGTTAGCCATGAAATATTTGATAGCAACTGTTCTTTTATAAGAAACATTTTAGATAATTAGAGTCATCTTGTAATAGCCTGATACCCAGCTGTCAGCTTTTTGCTTTTTCTGCCAATATTTCTGGAACTGAAGTCAAGAAAATGGAAATTAGGGTACCATACTTTGAAATACACTGAACACTTGAAAAACTGTTAGATCTTGTAAAGATCTCCAAATCAAGTTCCTTAGTCAGTGTCTCAAAAAATTTTTTTATAAAAAGCAAATAGTTGTAATAACCTTCTTGAATATTAAGCTGAAATATACATTAGTAAATAATAGAAGCATTTGAGAAATTGAAGAATTGCCTCTATGATAGCCATTGGGCATGAGGATTATTATTTATTTAAAAATATTTTTGGGCCAGCCGAGTGGCTCAGTTGGTTAAGAGCTCGCTCAAGAGTTTGAGCTCTGAGCAACAGCAGTTCGAGTCCAGCCCGAGCTGAGCAGCCACTGAGCTGCCGACAGGTAGCAGGATGGCTCAGCTAAAAAAAATATACATATATATATATTTTTTTTAATTTCTAAGGGGGGCGGGGAGGGAGCGTCAGAGGCATGGGGGGAGCAGACTGAGGCGTGTGGCTACGGAGCAAGGGTTGGAGGACAGCCGGCATTTTCCCTGTGAGGGAGCCTCTTCCCGTGCAGCCAGCAGGCAGGCACCATCTTTCCTGTGTTCTGGGCTTGAGGATTATTAAAGTAAATCTTGAGCTTTGTAATTTCACTTTTGAAGTTTTCTGCTACTGTTTCTTCATGTTGTTACTATGTTTCATCAGTATCTCGCTATCCTTCCATTCTCCCTTACTTTACTTTTTGTTGCTATCGTTCTACTTGTAACATATTCAAATCTTCATTTTCTATCACAACCACTTCAGTAATATTTCTGATCCTCCACTATGTTAGACAATGATAATAGTAACCTAGTTTCCTTTCAATCCTTCTCCTACCCTTCCACAACACGTTATATATACAATTGCTTTTTATATTGTCAAGTAATGGTAACTTTTACATTCTATTCTGTAGCCATACTTAAATCCTCTTATGTTTTGACTATAGGTAGATTTTAATAGTTGAAAGTGAGGTATTTACATTAACATTACTTTAATATGAATAATATTGGTATGAATATGAAATGTGTCTCCATAACCAAGTAGAATGCTAGGATTAGATTCCTTTCTCTATATGTTCAGCACTATGAACTACACGGTATTCTAAGCATTCACATCACATGGTTCCTTTTTCGGTATACCCCAAACTTTCCTCAAAATTATGCTGTTTGCTTCATATTTTGAGCATGGTTTTATTATACTTTTTGGGTTGTTTTTCTAAACTTTCCAATTGCCTTTTTTTCCCTATTGTGAAAATAAACATGTCACTAATACTGTATGACTCCTCAATTCCTTTATGTGATGCCTAAAACCTGTTATGTTTTTTTTCCTAACCACTTTTTACCTGGACCACACAGATCTCATCTTCTACTTTGGGCATATTACTTTGGGTTTATTATAATTGATATAAAACTTTACCGTAGGATTGCTTTTTTAAAATTTATTTATGTTATTTGATCAGTGGGTCAATTCTACCATTTCTAGCATATGATCTCTTCTTTTTTGACCTCCATCTTTGATTGGCTGGAGTAAATAATTCAGGTGCTTTAGAATTGGCTCATGAGAAGTACTACCCATGGAAATAACTATTTTTTCCTTACACATAATAGTTTGCTGGGTATAGAATTCCTGGTCAAATTATTGTCCAGCAGATTTTAATTACTGCATAGTTTTTCATCCCTGTTGCTATTAGTGAGAAGTGTTGCCAGTCAGATAATTGTTCCTTTACATATTACCCATTTTTCTCCCTGTGAAAGCTTTTAGGCTGTTTATCTTTTATTGTCTAATATAGATATTTTTAAATATTTATTCTGCTCAGTAGTCCCTTTTTATCTGAGCATATAAGTCTCTCCAGCTCAAAAATGTTTTTCTTTTATTTCTTTAATTTATTTTCTTCCATTTTTCTCTTATTTCTTCCGGAATAACAAGTATTTGGTAGTTTTATAAGATGTTTTAATACCTAGTAGGGCTAGACCCTTCTCGCTCCTTGCTTTTTACGCTCCACTGATTTTTTTCTGGGTTTCCTGCTATTTTCTTTTGAACATTAGAGTCAGCGTGATAAACTCTGCATATACACACACACACAGACACACACATCATATTGGTATTTTATTGGCACATGTTAAATGTATAGATTATTTAAGGAAGAACTGACATCTTTATGTATTTGAGTCTTCCAATCCAAGAATGTGATCTGTTTTTTCATTCCTTCAAGCCTTTTATTTTAACTCGGGAGCATTTTAAAATTTTCTTTGTATTGGGTTGTCGGAAAAGTCATGACACATTTTTGCAATGAAAAACAGAAAAAATACGTCATGACTTTTCTGACAACCCAAGATATCTTAAAGTAAAGCAGTAAAAGTTCAACTCCCCCCGCCCCAAGTGGCTAGTCACTTCTACCAGGACCATCTATTAAATAATCCATCCTATTATCCCCTTTTAGAGATACTAGGGTCAAAAAGGGACATTTTAAAATTATAAAGTAATGAATACAGCAGGAAATTATTAAAATTCTAAATATATATGCACTTAACCAGAGGCACAAAATACCTGAAGCAAAAACTGACAGAATTGAAAGGAGAAATAGTTCAACATTTAGAGTTAGAAATTTCACACTTTTCTCTCAACAATTGATAGAATAATTAGAGAGAAAGATAGGATATAGAAGACTTGAATAGGACAGTCCACCAACTTGACCTAATTGACATCTACAGACTACCACCCAACAACACACTGAAAATGCATTTGAAACATTCGTCAGAATAAGCCATATACTAGCCCACAAACATAAACTGTATTAATAAATCTGAGGGGATTCAAGTTATGCAGTGTGTTCTGCAACCACAAAGGAATTAAAGTAAAAATCAACACAAAATAAACAATACAGAAATTTTTTTTTAAATCCCCAAATATGTGGATATTAAATGAATAACCCATGGGTGAAAAAATTCATAGGAAAAGTTAGAATACATTTTAACTGAATGAAAAGAAAAATACAACATATCAAAATAGTATGTAGCTAAAGCAGTGCTAAGAAGGAAATTCATAGCTTTAAATGCTTATACTAGAAAAGAAGATCTAAAATCAATCATCTAAGCTACCACCTTAAGAAGCTAGAAAAGGAAGAGGAAATTAAACTCAAAGTAAACAGAAGAAAGGAAATAATAAAGATCAGAGCAGAAATCAAGAAACTAGAGAAAAATAAATGAAAAGCTGGTTCTGTAAAAGCTCAATAAAATTGATGAACTGTTAACTAAAATGATCAAGAAAAAAGATGTAAATTAACAGTATTAAGAAAGAGAATGGACAGTATTACAAATAGTATAGATAATATATATATATATATATACACACACACACACATATATAAAGGAATATTATGAACAACTTTATACCAACCAATTTGACAACTTAGATGAAATGGACAAATTCCTTGAGAAGTACAAATGGCTAAAGAAGGAATATAAAATCAAAGTAGACCTATTTAAAGAAATTCAGATAGCGAAATAAAAAAAATAATTCAGTTATAATTAAAAACTTTTCAACAACAATAACAGGCCCCCGTGGCATAGCTGATAATTCTGGCAAACACTGAAGGAAGAAAAAATATCAGTCTTAATCAAATTTTCAGAATATAAAGGAGTCAAGAGAATGTCACAACTCATTTTATGAGGCCAGTATTACTCAGATACCAAAGCCAAACAAAGATATCACAAGAAAAGAAAACTAGCAGTCAATATTCCTCATGAACATACACAAAAATCCTTAACAAAATATTAACATTTGAATCTAGCAATATATAAAAAGGATAATACATCACGGCCACGTGGGATTTATCTCAGCAATGCAAGGCTGGTTTAACTTCCAAAAATCAATTCAGTGTAATACACCATACTAATAAGATAAAGTTGAAAACTTGTGGGATCATCTCAATAGATGCAGAAAATGTATTTGACAAAATTCAATACAAACTCATAATAAAAAGTTTCAGCAAACCAGGACTTGAAAGCAACTTCTTCAACTTGATAAAGGATGTCTATGAAAAAAGAGCATCATACTTCACGGTAAGTGATTTTATGGATTTCCACTCAATATCAAGAATAAGGCAAGAATGTTTGCTCTCATCACTTTTATTCAGCTTTATACTGGAGGTCCAAGCCAGTGCAGTAAGACAAGAAGAAGAAATGAAGGGATATACAGAATAGAAAGGGTAAAACTTTTATTCACTGGTGGCATGTATGTAGAAAGTTCTAAGGAATCTGCAAAACAAAAACATAAAAACTAATAGAACTAATAAGTGAATTGAGCAAGGATTAAGATACAAGATAATAAACAAGAATTAGTTATATTTCTAAATACTAGCAATGAACAGTCCAAAACAAATTAAAAAACAAAAACAAAAATCACAATAGCGTAATATAAACCTGTACACTGAAAACTAGATTGCTGACAGAAATTAAAGAAGACTTAAATTAATTGAAAGATACTCCATGTTCTTGAGTTGGAAGATTGACTATTGTTAGGATGGCAACTCTCATGAAATTCGTGTATAGAAACAATTTCAAAATGTGTCTTTTTCATAGATACTGAAAAGCTGGTTCTAAAATTTATGTGGAAATGTGAAGACAAAATAAAGTAAAAAACAATTTAAGTATAAAATCTGAGTACCAGATTTTTAGACTTGCTCTAAAAATTTGCTTAGTTACCATTGCATTTGAGTTTGTCTTCCTACAGGCTGCCATCCATCTTTGTAATAACTTTCACCTGTGCGATCATTAGTTTGGTTCGTTTCCTTAGATATCCTTCCTAGAGACTTCAGTTTTACTGATTTAATGTTGACTGCTCCCTAGGTCTGTTTTACAGCTGTTATTGTAAGACTTGTCTTTGCTCTCATCCTGGAAATTCCCTCCACCTGCTTCCTGTGTTGGAATCTTGATTCCCTGTCCCTGTGTCCCCATTACCTTCCTTCACAGTTTGCTCCCTCATTCTCAGCAGCCTATCCTGTAGTAGCTTCATGAAAAGGGAGAACTGCAAGGTACATTTTTTGAGATTTTACGTACCTGAATTTATCATGTTCTACTCTTGCAATTATGTGATATTTTAGATGAGTGTAGAATTCTAGGTTGAAAATCATTTTTACTCAGAATTGTTCAAGTATTACTCTAATACCTTCTAGCTTCCTGTTTTGCTATTTTGTGGTCCAATACCATTATGGTTCCTGATCTTTTACCTTGGTGTTCTCTTTTCTCCTTGGAAATGATTATTAACATTATCTTCTCTTCATGTCTGGGGTTCTGAAATTTATGGCGCCGTACCTGGGTATGGGTCTTTTTTCATTCACTATGGTGTGTACTCAACAGGTCCTTGTTGCCTGCAGACTTAGGTCCTTCAAATTTTGGAAATTTGCTTGCTAACTTTGTTGATACTTTCTCTACTCTATTTTCATTGTTCTTTCTGGAATGTTTATCAGTCAGATATTTTTTATCTTTCCCTCCTATTACTTATCTCTTTGCTTTTACTCTGCTTATTAGAAAATTGTCTTGACTTTAACTTCAAACTGTTTCTTTTTTTTTTCCAGCTTTTATTCTCTGATTGTTCTTTTCTAATTGGTTCTTCTTCTGGTTAATGGTGCAATATTTTCTCTTATCTTAGAATTTTAATTAGTTGCTTTGACATTTTCTTCTCTCGGCATCATCCTCTGTTTCTCAGCACTCCTGTTTTGTTTTGGTCTCTGTCTTTAAAATTGGAGACTTTCCTGAAATGCATAAAGATCCTTGGCTGTCATTCATATTTAAAAGGCATGAAAAGCTGGTTGAGAGATCTGAGTTTGAAGGCAAAGCTCTTGTGTGTTGGGGGGACTGTGCTATAGGTAATCCATAAGTGTCACAGTCTTTCTCTAAGTTAGTCAGTTTTGGGTTCTTTTCTGGGGAAAATCTACCATCTCCTGTGTGGCGCTGCTTATAATCTAAAGCTATACTGAAGAAACGGGTGTTGTGTCTCATTAGATTCTCCCATAATCATCTGGTTTTAGTCACAACTTGTGTCTAAGTCCAAAGTCTCTTGGGTTTAGTTCTCCAGGAACTATGCCTTCTGGTTTCTGAAGGACTAGGAAGTCATTGACTCTACTAAGTGGAGTTAGAGACCTGGAATTCTAATAGGTCCAGGTATCTCCTAGTCCTGAATCTTTCTGAGGCTCTGTGAGAATTGGCTTGCTTCTTATCAATAAGCACTTAAATTTAATATTCCTCACATCATTTATCATTCGTTTTTTTACCTGTCTTTATATATTATGGTTTAGGGTTGCAGTTTTTAGGTTCATCAAAGAAGGTGTTTGTTTTTCTTACTCTCCGTATTTAGAAGCAATTGCAGACACAAAGGTCTTTACTCTGATATTTTGAAATCAGAAGATTACAAATTTTCATAAACACACTGTTCTGCGGCTCTTGCCCCCCCTCCTTACTGTATCTTGATGATCTTTTCATATAGGTGCATACAAATCTACATCATTCATTCTAACAGCTATATTGTAGTGCCTAAAATGTTTTACTATAATTTATGTAATCATTCCCTATTAATGAATATTTTGGTGGTTTCAGTTTTTTGCTTTCATGAACATTGCTGCAATGCATATTCTTTAACCTACTTTTTTGGTGAAGTTTTACAAATATATCCACATAATAAACTCCTATTGGTGGGATTGCTAGTCTAAGAATATGTACATTTTAAATTTTGAATCATATTGTCAGATTGTCTTCTAGAAAGTTTACATTCCCACCAACAATCTGAGAGTGCAATCTTTGCAATAATGGGTTTCATCAAGTTTAATTTTTTTCAACCTAATAAGTAAAAAAAAGGGAATGTATCCTTGTTTTTATTTGCATTTTTAAGTTCTTATTTTCTTAAGTTTATCCATTTAATTTTTCTGCATACTGTGTATTTGTAATGTTTTCTTATTCATCTTATTGACTTGTCTGAGCTATTTGTAAATTACTAAAAAAAAAAAAAATCAGCCCTTTGTCATATGTTTTGCAAGTATATCTTACCAGTTTGCTAATGGTCTTTCAATTTGATTTATGGTACCTTTGCCAAACCAAAATCTTTGACCTTTACTTAGTCATATTTATCTATCTTTTTCATATGGCTTCTCAGTATTACAGGATTATTATATAAATAAACCATAGTTTTCCTTTATGTGAATAATAACCAATTATGTAATGGAAGAGGAAAAACCCATTCACAAAATTAACAGAAAGATCACTTATCTAGAAATAAACTTAATAAGCCATAATAAGAAATAAACTTATATGAAGAAATATTTTTAAACTGTACTAAGACGACAAAAGATTTCCTGTCCAGGACATAGAACACACTCATCATAAAAGATATTGGATAAATAGGACTTTATCAAAATTAAAAATTTTTGTTCATCAAAAAATAACATTAGGGAGCCAGCCAAGTGGCAGGATGGTTAAGAACTGGCTTGGGACACCAGAGGCCCTGGTTCGGATCCCACATATGAGGGCCAGTGACACTGCCCTCTACAGCTAAGATGCTGAACAACAGCTCAACCTGGAGCTGGGCTGCCCTGAGTCACCAGCGACGGTGTAGGCTGCAGCCCCTGAGGCAGTGGGGTTCCCATGGGCTACCCTGTGTAGCCAGCAGCCAGCGTGAGCGGCCATCCAGAAACCAGCGACTGATCTGTCTCGCCTGGGAAGAGTGCAATGATGGTGCCTACTTGGGCCAGTGAAGCAACGTCCTCCACAACTAGACTGAAGAACAAAAGGACAGCAACTTGTCTCTTCCCATCCCCCCAATTCCCCAATAAAAATCTTAGAAAAAAAAATTAGGAAAATGAATAAACTTACCACAGAATGGGGCAAAAAATTTTAAGTACTTATATGTGACAAAAAAACTTACATCTACAACATATATATTGTAGAACCTCTGAAATCAACATTTAAGAAAAAATCAACTACCTAATATAAAAATGGATAAAAGATTCAGTCATTTTCACAGAAGATATACAAATGACCAATAAGCACATGAAAAGGTTTTCAACATCATTAGTCATCAGTAAATACAAATTAAAACCATAGAGATACCACTGTATACCAACTAGAATAGCTAAAAGAAAAAAAACTGATAGCAATAAACAAATATTAGGATGTAGAACAACTGGCGCTCTCATTTATTGCTGGTGGGAATGTAAATGGTCAACCACTGGAGAGCTGCTAAACAGTTTCTTATAAAGTGAAACGTAACGTTTTCCTTATGTGTCGGTAGGTCAGCAAGACCACCCCCAGGTTCAATGGTTTGCTAGGAGGACTCACAGGACTCAGTATGTAACCATACTCATGGCTATGATTTATTACAGCAAAAGGAAAGAAAGCACAGTCAGCATTAAGGCAAAGAAACCCCGGGGAGGCTAGCTAGGTGCAAGCTTCCAGGGTCCTCTCCCAGTGGAGTCAGGAGCCACACAAGATACACAGTTCCTCCAGGAAGGAACTGAGACATATGTGAAATGTGGCCAACCATGAATGTTTGTTAGTTTCAGTGCACAAGCATTTTAATTAGAGGCTGATCCCTCTGCCCAGCACATACTCAAATTCCAGGCGTTTCCAAATTCTAGAAAGCAGATATTCAACATAAGCCATATTGTTTTCATAGACAGTTTGGGCACAGTGAGCCAGCCACTCTTCTCAGTTAGGGGGTAGGAATCCTCTCAAAATCCAAGGTCCAAGTTCCCAGACACAACCAAGGGACAATTTTACAACCACGGTTTTTTAAGGGTAGTGTAGTCTACACACCGTATAACCCAGCATCTCGTTCCTAACTATTTACCAAAAGAAATAACAGCATATGTCCTCTTCAACAAACAAAAACTGATGTAAGAATATTCATAGCCAAAAGCGGAAACAGTCATATATTGGAGAATAAACAAGTTATAAGTATATTTTGGACTACTGCTTGGTGATTAAAAAGAACCAATTACTGATATACATCAACAGCCTGGATAAATCTCAGCAACAATATGTTAAGCAAAAGAAGCCAAATATGAAAGAGTATACACATTGTGTGATTTGATTTGTGTGAATTTAAGCACAACCAAAAGTCATCTGTAATTACAGAAATCAAAAGGTGATTATCTGGGGACGGAGAGAGAGATTAATTGGAAAAGAGCATGAGAAAATGTTCTGGGGTAATAGAAATTTTCTATATCTTGTGTTGTGTGGTGGTTACATGGATGTAAAAAGTTATCAAAAAGTCATCAAACAACATGGTATGTTAATTATTCAATTAAAAGATAACTATTGAGGAACATTGAAAAATAGATTTAAGTAAGTGGAAAGACATACTCGAATAGGAAGAATATCTTGTAAAAATGTCACTTCTTTCTAAATTAGTATAAATCAGTCAAAACACCAACAAGGTTTGCTTTGATCTTTATTTTTTAACTTAACAACATGGTTCTAAATTTCATCTGGAATCATAAGCCGTTTCAATGAGATTGAAGGGACAGTCGGGCAGGCATTTGGGCTGAATTTAAAGGGTAAGTATGACTGAAATGGCAACAGATGGGAAGAGGTAGAAGAGACATCATAGACCCTATTTACAAAGGCAAAGAGGATTGATCCAGTAAGATTAGAGCTTGGAAATGGGGAGAGGAGTAAGAGTGGAGCATGGTTGTTGGAGAGGCTTTGAGTTTGAGCTATTCGTAATCTGCAGATACTAGAGAGTCAGCATATTACTTTCACTGAGTAGCAGTGTGATTAGGTATGTTAGGTAGCCAGTTCTAGTGATACGGCGGTTAATGAATTTGGGAGGGGAGAAATTGAATCGTGTGCTTTCGGGCCATTTTGCCTTAGTTCACATTGCCCACTTAACCCTGTGCCCTCCTCCTCATTCTGTACCTGTCAGAAATCCTTTCCAGTCATTAAGTGCCTCTCTATTAAACACACACTGTCTCCTATAATTACTATATTCTGCCATGTAGATTGTAAGGTAATAAAGGTTGGAACTCTGTCCTTTTCACCTTCATTTATAAATACATATGAATGATTTTCCCCCCTCTCTTTTTCATCACACATCCGTTTACTTTAATTGCCGATGTTTTAGAGATAGCAGTTGCTTAATGAATGCTTGTAGGATTAGAGACAGGTCAGTGTTCCGTATGAGAACTCTTCAGGGTCTAAAAGTGATAGAGAAGATAGCCAAAAAAGGTGATGAATTTGAGGGCAATTTAGTGGGTGGAAGAGACATCATGCAAGAGGAGTTGAGAAGTCCAAAGGTTCTAACCTTGGAGATTGAGAAAGTCGTGATGTCATGAAAAATGCCCACATTCGATTAATAAACAGTGTACGAGATACCAACATAAGAATCAATGAAAGGGGGCCAGAAAAATACCATAGAAAGATCATTTGACTTTTTATTGGGGAACGCAGGGGAGGAGGAGAGGACACAGCGCTTTAATTAAATCATGGCATCAATAGTTCTTACCTTTGTAAACTTTACCTTTTAATGAAAATATTCAAAGGTGAGATATAAAATATGAACCTGAGAACTTTTTAACATTTAACATTAAGGAAATAAATATACACTTGTAGAATGTTCTCTGTGTATATTGCAGTGACTTAGTAATAGATGCTCAAATAGTGAGGGAGAAGTAGGTGTGTGTGTGTGAGTGTGTGTGTGTGAGTGTGTGTGTGTGTGAGTGTGTGTGTGTGTCTGTGTGTGTGTGTCTGTGTGTGTGAGTGTGTGTGTGTGAGTGTGTATGAGTGTGTGTGTGTGTGTGTGTGTGTGTGTGTGTAAAATCCTGGGAAAATGACATCCTGACAGGACAGAAAAACAAAAGAACAGGACTGAAAATGGCTAGACTAAAGGTTGTTTTTCTGTCACCACACATCAGATATGGAGAGGAGTAAAAGCAGACAGATGGACAGTTCAGCTAGTTTTGGAGTGTTCAAAGAGAAAAAAGAAACATTCTGTTCCTTTTATTCAGAAAAGGAATTTTTAGTTTCAATTACTGGTTTTAGTAATAAGTTTCATATTCTGACCAAAGAAACATTATTTTCTTTCTCACCCTGGGGATAATGACTCACCCTTTTCTCAGAATTTTGCTTTTGTGGAAACTAAAGTGCAGTCAGAAATACAGCACTGTCATTTGTATCTTAGTGCTGGTGATACTACTGTGAGTGGACTACTGATGGGTAAGAACACGAGTATTATAAAGACAATTGTAACAAAGGAACCAAGCACAGGTTTTAATTAGGCGAGTCCTAGAGATGTGAAAGTAGTTTTTTTTAATTAATAAGCTAATTTATGTGAATTTGTTAATTATGCTATAAAAATAGAACCCATACTTTCATCTTTTTAAAAATGATACTTCATTTTGAGGGCTTTGTGACAGAAGGTAAATTTCTGACTTCCAATATTGACAGTGGAGATAGTTTAAGTAATTTTTTCTTCCTTTTTTTCTTATGCCCCTCAAAATTGGTATGAGACTATCAAAATATAACCCCATAGACCATAAAGCAACTATCAAATAATAGAGATTATTAGTATTGACTAGATGAAATTAAAAGCTTATGTTCCAGTTTTAGTTTAACCTTAATCTTGCAATTTAAGAACTAGAGCTTTGAGTGTGCCTAATAGATATTCTCACGCTGAGTTTTCATCACATCAGGACTCTCCACCCTGTATCCATCACTATAATCACCGTTACTGGGCACACAGCTCTGGCACTGACCGCGGCAGCAGCTCTCTCCCACCGGGGGCTTCCCCTTCTCTCTCTGATGTTTGCCATCATTTCCTTTCTTGAGTTACTACTCCCCAAGGAAGGTTTGGCATTTTCTTTCTTTAAGTTCCCCTTTTTTTCAAACTTTCTTTATAACCCTCATGCCTTTATTTTAATTTCATCAAAATTACCTAATGAATCATATAATATTTGAAGCAGTTGTTGGGATAATAGTTTAATGACTTACGTTAAATAACCAGTTTAAAAAGTTTTATAAGTTGATACATTTTTAAACAAGTACTTTAAGTTACTGTATTAGTATAAGGTAATTTATTGTTTAGCTGAAGCTTTAGGTGGTCAACTGATGACTTATTGTCTACTTACTGATCAATTATGTTGCTGTTTTTACACTTATACCTGTTTGAGTTTGTCATTCTCATTCCTCTCAATTTAAGATATAGTAACTATAAATTCCCAGATAGTTGGTGCATTGTATGATATCAAGTATAAGTGAACAATAAACATTTAAAAGAGCAAAGTAAAGATCATCTAGTAATATTTCTCTCCCATCATTAAGTGGATTCTGAAGTATATTGTATTGGCTTAAAAATATTGATTTTTAAAAAAATATCTGTGGGGCCGGCCGAGTGGCGCGATGGTTAAGAACTGGCTTGGGATGCCAGAGGGCCCCGCTTCGGATCCCACATATGAGGGCCAGTGACACTGCCCTCTACAGCTAAGATGCTGAACAACAGCTCAACCTGGAGCTGGGCTGCCTTGACTCGCTGGCTATGGTGGAGGCTGCAGCCCCTGTGGCAGTAGGTTCCCAAGGGCTACCGTGTGTAGCCAGCAGCCAGCATGAGCGGCCAGCAGCCAGCAGTGAGCGGCCGTCCAGAAGCCGGCAACTGATCTGCCTCGCCTGGGAAGAGCGCAATGATGGTGCCAACTTGGGCCAGTGAAGCAACGTCCTCCACAGCTAGACTGAAGAACAAAAGGACAGCAACTTGTCTGTTCCCTTCCCCCAATTCCCCAGCACTGTTCCCATCCCCCAATTCCCCAATAAAAATCTTTAAAAAAAAAAAGATCTGTGATTACGTGACTGCATGTCGTTGCTGTCATTTGTAGGACTACTTTCCTTCACATCTTGGCTAGGCGACGCTGGTACTGAAGTGAAGCTAGCCTGTCCCTGATTGCACTTCTGGGAGTTCTGTGTTCCTCTGCTTGCCAAACAGCTACTCCGCATTACTTCAAATTCTGCTTTAGCAAGATAGCCCTATTACAAGAGAGCAAATACCGGAAGATGGTAAATCACTGTTAGAGTTGGTCAATGATTGCTTGCCATGGAGGTTTTCACCATTACTAGTATAATAGTAGTAGTATTCTGCTACTGCCAGAAAATGGAGCAGATGGCAAACAATTACATCAGAGTATAATGTTATCGTTTGGTCTTTCTCATTGAAAGAGCAGTTTTTAAATCAAGTTTCTACCATATTTTATGTCTTTCATCCAGTGTTGTAGTATCCCTCTTGAAATGTATTATTTATTACCTATGGCTATATTTGGGTAGTAGTCACTGGACAAATAATATAACATCTTACAGAGTATAGTTTGAAGAAAATGGAACATATTTGCAAGTAGCTCTTTATGGGTTTATCTGCTTAAGTAAAACTGGGGAATATTTGTTTTGGCCTATAAATTTGGCAAGTGAAATGAGCAGGTTAAGAATAGACATTAAGTGATCAGTTGAAGTGAAATTTGGTGAAATAAAATTTCAATGCACTACACATTCTATGCTTTGTATCTATTTGTAAGAATGCCAGTAATATATCAATAGGTATAGTATAAGAGGAAGCCTCCTTGAAGAGATTACAATCATGGCCTCTAAGAAGAAATCAGGTCAAGGACAAAGGTTGATATTGTGATTTGGGGACAAAAGGATAATAGCAAGATAGATAAATAACTACACAAAAATGTCAAGGACCTATTATTGATGTGATAACCAAAGATACTTAGTACGTCTGGAGCCTGGTATTTCCAGTTCAGTCTAATCCTGGTTGTATTATATATTACTCTGTAAACTAAAGTACGTTTTCATGACACTGCATTCCATTGATGCTTAGTTATATAACGCAGCCGTTAGGGAATATGCTTTGGGATGAAGGAAGCTAAAAGCAAGGTCCTCCTAGTATTTTTGGTAAAAATTCACTGGATAGTACCTGTTTCCACAGAACATATTACTAAAATTGGAATGACAACCAAGACTAGCATGACCCCTGTGTGAGGTTAATACACACATTCAAGAAGCACTCCATAGTTTTAAACTAGTGTTTTTATTTGATTCATGTATTAGCTGTTTTCCTGCCTCAGGCAAATTGGTGGAGCCCGTTTACTTCCGTCTAGCCTGTCAGTATTGGCAGAATCGCCGCCATGATCACTGCAGCACAGCCCAGACCTTGTCATTCGATTTTGAAAATAGTGTTCCTGCAACAGCCATCAGGAATGAAAATACCTGCTTTGTTCGTTGTTTGTGCACAGTAGTATGTAATCACAGTCACTGACACCATAGCTGCCGTTTTAGGACACTTGGCCTCCAGAAATAGGGAAATCTATTGGAGACAGGAGACCGCGATGGGGCTTTATGATGGGTCTCTGATTCGCCCACATCAATTTGGCCTTCTGGCAAACAGGACAGATCTGTTAAGTTTAGAATGCTGAGTTGGTCAAAAATGAAAATAATACTCCAGAGCCACGAGACCTTCTATGAAATATATCTAGGTGTGATTAGGTGAGTGTATTGTGTCTGCTAGCACCCCCAAAGTTGCTAGCTCACTCTTTATTGGCCCAGACTAGACTGAATATTTACTATTTTGGAATTTGGGGTGTTTTTTTTTCTTTCTTTCTCTATGGACACAAACTACCTGTTCTGTGCAAAGAAATAAAGCAGCGGTTTCTACTGAGAAACTTGGAGCTGATGCAAATTTTGCCTTGTTTATAAGGGCATTCTAGGGTGGGCATGCAAGATGCATCCTTTTGTTGCTGTCAAGAAAGACCGTAAGATTAATCAGTGGGGTGCAGACAAGTTTTCATGCATCTAGACACTAGGGGGGGCATCACCAGAAGGAATGATACTTGACTAGAAGTCCCAATAATGACTAAATTGTTTTCATCCCATGACATAAGGAAATAATCATTTTTGGTGAAGAGAGAAAAAGACAAAGGGAAACAGTGTGAAGCTGGTATTTTCCAAAAGTTCGTCTAGCCCCACCTATAGTAGCAGAAAGACGTGAAAGAAGTCTACTGAGGTATTTAAAACCAGGGAAAGGCATAATTATGAAAGCATTGCACTATATACCAAAAAGTAACAAAGCTGGGAAAGCCATTTGATAAACTTCAGGGAGCCTTCTCATTTCTGACAGCTTATGGAAACATCTTGCCGTCAGCTGGAAGACATGTTGCTAGTGTTACCTTTTTCTAGATGTTCTTAATTTAATGAAAATGTTTAATCTAGATATTCTTAAGCTCTTTCATGAATTTATCCAGGTGGGCCCTGGATAACATACTCTTTTGTCTCTTCTTTCTCCTTAGATCGCCAGCATCCAGGAAGTAACTATTTTACTAATCAGCCAAGTCCAGTTTGGTGTGTGTTAGCTTCATTAGGGCAAGAGGAGTGAAGTTATTTAGGTGAAGCCCCTAGGCTTTTGAATCAAAAGAGGGGAGAGTTAGTTTTAATACTGACTTTAAGCTGAAAAGTATAGCCCCTTTATGCTTTTTTTTAAATTGAACCCTTCAATCAAAAAAGGAACAATGCGTGGTTGGCATCATTTGTCTAATTCTGAGTAACAAATGGATTTTTATTCCTGAAGTAAATGTGGCATGGGTGTCATTTGTAAAAGGGAACTACAAAGGATTGTGTGCCCCATTTTTTGGTTATCATCAGTAATAAGTTTGGTTATAAACTTTTCCTTGTAAAAGGTTAAGCTCTCAGGACCTTTTCTCTTTATATTCCATGGAGCTAAAATTGTTGCGTAGCGGGAAATTGGATTAACATTTCAAGAACCCCTTCATATTTTGCATTTCCGTTATAGTAAGTTGTCTTCCTTGCTGGGCTGGTGTCTTCAGGGATTTCATTGGTTAAATTAACATGGGGGCAGTCAGGTGCATCATTAGGGTCTCTTTTCACTGTCTTGTTGAAGTATATACTCTTGGCCCTTAAATGTAGATAGAGCTGCCAAACTTCAAAACCTTAGGGTTGTTTCTCTGTTTATATAAGAGATATCACTTTGTAACCATTTTACAAAGAAAGTATCATTTTTCTCATTAAAAAAATTATCCTCCACACTATATCAAATTTCCTGTAAGTGTTGCTTCAGTGAACGTTAATATCTTAGTAAAAGTAGAAGACAGGCTGTGGCATTGATTTTTAGCCCAAAATTATCATCAGTGCAGATTTCCAATCAATCCAGATTGAGTAAAAGGCATTATTTTTTGACATGAAGAGAAGATCAGTGGTAGATAGTCTATTTCATTCTCATTTATTTCTCACTTTTCCTCACTGGTCATTTTTCTTCAGTCCAAGAGCCAAACGTATTTGTTACCATAGCTTTGCATTTTATTTCTAATACTCATTGCAGTTTCCCCTTTTTCTTTAACTATGAAAATCAATATAATCTCATGTATAAACCCAAAGAAGTAGATTTTACAAATTACATGCAGCATAATTCCAAAATAAGAATTTTTGTACATATTTTCATTTACTTTTTCCTTGTTTCTTGTTGACTTCTATTTTATTGTTTTCTCTTACGTTTTATCATTATTAAAGATGTCAGATGTTCATTTGATGCTTATGTTCTGTGGAGAGTGTACAAACTGAGCTAAGCAGATACAGGCCTCATCCTTTAGGAATTATGGGGTTAAGTAAGAATAGCGAGACAGATATAAAGATGAGGACAGAGACATCTGTATAGACATCAAATACATAAATAAAATATTCTGCATCAAAAAATATATATACATGAATATTTTAAAAATAATTTTAAAAATAATATCTACCGTCTGCTTATAACAAGCCTGAAACGATAAAGTTCTGGCCCTGTTCTGAACACATGGATCTATCTGCATTGATCCAGTAGATACAAGAGAAGGGGAACCTTTATTGAATTTCCGTGCTCCAAGCACATGTGAAGAGCTCTACATGTATTATCTTATTTAATTCATATCATATCACTATGAGGTAGTAACTTTTTTATTTACCTTGTGTAAATAAGGAAACTCCCTGAAACTTCCCCTCCTGAGGAAGTGTTAGGAATTTCAGAGTTTTCCCTAAGGGACAGTTGACCTGAGGATGGTGGAGCAGGGATCTGAACCAAAGCAAAACCACTCTGGTCAGAACATTTCTGCTCTACGCTTAGAACTAGACTAGCTTCATATATGTTGTTCTCTTTGCTACCAAATACTGAATAATGCATAGTTGAGAAATAAAGGTTTCCAAAACGTTTTCAGGTCCCTTGGTTATTCATTTGCTACAGGTGTTAAGAAGTTAAAGCTCAAGTCACTGGTTTGATTCCCTTATGGAATGTTTGGCTTTGTCCTTTCCTTTGGGCAGAAGGAACCACCCTTAATCATGTCCACCTGGCTTACCAGTGCACGCCATTAGTCCCAAGGTGAGCTGGTTACTAAAGAGAAATCAAACCATTGGAGCAAAAGTATTCCACTCCTAGAAAAACAAGGCAAAATATTAATATATTATTTCATTTGAAGTATTAGGCATTCCTTTAGTTCTGTTTCTGGAAATCATAATTCACCAAATACCGTGATGTTGATCTGAAAAAGTAAATGGGGTTTCTGGAGTTGCCAGATTTACAGTTTACTTCTGACCGCCTGCTGCTTGTTTTATTTGAAGCTATGATAATCTACCTTGACTCCCTCACAAAGATGCGAAAAGATATGTTTCCTGGAAACTCACTGTGGAATCATTTGTCCTATTAAATTGTATGTTATTCTGAAATATCTCATATTTTCCACATTGTTTAACTACATGAACTTTTCTCATAATCCTATTCCTCTAACCCTCACCTCTATCTATTAATATTTCCTTTTGAGCTTAAATTCTAAGAAATTATAATTTATCCTATCACACATTAAAATTTGAATTTTTAAAGTTCAAATTGGGAAAATTAGTGACTACATATTTTGAGATTTGGTGTGATTTCTTTTTTTGTTGTTTTTTTCTGTTATGATTTTTTTAATGTATATACAATACAGAATTTAAATTCATAATCTAATCTAAAATCAAGTATTTATTAATCTACACTTCCTTACAGGCTCTTATATTTGTTTACCACATTTGATTCTGTTACACTGGATTCTTTTAACCCACCTTAATAAAGTCCTTGTTCACATTTATTAATAAGCAAAAGTCTTTATTAGTGTAGATATTACTGGCCTCCTCCTCAGTTGCTTGTTACTATTTTTTAAAATCCATTAGCACATACCCTTTCTAAGCCCATCTATGGATCTGATACTAGGCAGCCTTTGTCTTAAATAATGCATTAAGTCTCTGAAATGTATTTTCATAACACCTTTCATAACACTGTGAATTTAATAGTGAAAATGCATTGCATCACCTATTAAAGGAATTTGAATTTTCTACACACTGATCATGAGAACTTGATTTTCCATCCTGAAGTTGTTAATCACTAAAAGAGTGAGTTAAAACTGTTTTCTCATGGTCAGCTTGTAAAGTTCAGTGAAGGACAGCACTTTGAAAGAAATGGATAAAATGGGTCCTTCTAGAGTTAGTGTATATTACAGCTGTCCCTTTGGACTCACTCCAACAACAGCTCAGTGACTCTCAGAAGAGAATTTTAGAGGCCCTAACGGGGGCTCAGGACAATTGTACTGAAAGACACTTGTTTCGCATGCATATCCACTGCAGTGAAATTTATTTAAAATCATGCTTCTTATCCCTCAGATCCAATCATTCTCTCAATGCTTTTGATTATCCTTTAAAGGTATCTTCATCCATCTCTTTCTTGCTATTACTATTGCTACTTCTCTTTGTTCAGGTCCTTGTTACGTTTCCCTGAGATAGTTTCACCAATTTCGTTTTCCTACTTATTTCTCTATGCTCTAGGACTGTAGTAACCCAAAACAAAACCCTAACCTGGTTAAAAGTTCAAGTCTAGCAGGAAGTCAAACATGGATATAGATAATTTTAATAAGAATGTATTAAAGTATTCATAGGAATACATTTAAGAGGCTGGATAACATTAAAAAGGGGAGTAATTTACTCTGGAAATATTTAAAGTAACTTTTAAGGAGAATAA
>NW_017732006.1:690776-716434 GCF_001890085.2 Hipposideros armiger | reverse complement strand
CCTAAGCTGTAGATAGGAGTGCCATTTACATAGGAATATTAGGAGTCTGGGGAACTACCCTGTATCCCCGAAAATAAGACCTAGTTGGAAAATAAGCCCTAGCATGATTTTAGGTGCCAAAATATGGCACCTTGGCATACTGAATATTTTAAGCTGAAGGAGTTTGTGGAAAAGGCACCCTTTGGGCTATGGTTCTCGAGAAAGTCTTATGTTGGATGATACAGAAATTAAACTGGAAGACACGGCAAGATTTAGATAAGTTGAAAGGAGTGAGAAGGGTTTTTAAGTGGGAGAAACTGAAGTTTTCTTTGAGCGGGAGGATTTAGAAGACAAGATTGTATAGTTTGTGTGGGGACAAATTATAAAAAGCCTTATAAAAAAAATTAAAAGTGTTTAGTTGGCACTGGGGAGCCACACACACACAAAAATAAATCAGGAAAACTTATTTTCTAGTTAATGAGCAAATAAAGAGATGCAACTGAGTTAGCCACAAAACTACATGTAATGTTTTCCTGTTGACCTGTCTGAAAATGAGGGTGGAAAATACGTTGTCAACATGTATCTAAATATACATATTTGTAAATGTATCAGTTAAACCTGATGATATCTGTTACATGTATCAGTTAGATAAAATGTAAGTATTTGTAAAACCTTTGGTCACTCAACAAACATTTATGTAGCTTCTCTATTTATGGAACATGGGTATCTAGAAAATACAAGGTGCTTATTTTAGCAAATTGTAGCTGTTTGAGATGATTAAGCTGCCAATAGTTAGTATAGATAGCCCCTAAATTTGCAAGTGTACACTTCAATATAGCTTTCTTATTTTTAATGATTTTTGATGCAGATATGATATTTTAAAAACAAATAACTTTTAAAAATAATACACTTCTGAAATTGAAACCTGAATTTAAAAGATCTAAAATATACTTTATGTATATTTTAAAGTAATAAATTCTGCAAAAGTCTCTGTGGTCTTAGGCTGTGTTTATAGAGATATAATCCACAGTCAAGAAATAGTTTTCTGTACCTCTCCCTTGGTGATAATGACTCTAGAGCAGCGGTTCTCAACCTTCCTAATGCCGTGACCCCTTAATACAGTTCCTCATGTTGCGGTGACCCCCAACCATAAAATTATTTTTGTTGCTACTCTATAACTGTAATTTTGCTACTGTTATGAATCGTAATATACTTAGGCGACCCCTGTGAAAGGGTCGTTCGACCCCCAAAGGGGTCGCGACCCACAGGTTGAGAACCACTGCTCTAGAGTATTGTACTAGATTTTGGTTGTCACATTTGAGATGAATATTAGCAAAAGAACACATCCAATGATGGCAAAGAAGGTGATAATAAACTATCTCACTTTAATTATAGAGAAGGGAATTGGGGCTAAAAAGACCTAGGGAAAATTTGAACACCTGTCAAAGTATGTGGAAAGATAAGAGAAGGCAGACAGAACTGATGGAACAAAGACATTTAGGAATAACAACCTTTAGGGATAACTTTAGAAGTACTCCACCAAAATTTTTATATCAGGTAATGAGCTCCCAACAGTGAAAATATCCAATTAAGTGACTTCTGAGAAACTTTCCTATTTTAAGATTTTTAACTTCACTGGCTTAAAATTAATGCTTCCTCCCCCCCTCCCCCCAAGGACTTAAATTGAAAGTGTAGGACTGTAGTTACAAAGTCAGGGTTGGGGAATTACTTATTATCCAATGTTCACTTAGAAAATTTTCCAGTTTATATCATGGAATTCTGATACCTTATCAGAGGTCAGCAAACTTTTCTGTAACAGGCCAGAAAGTAAATATTTTAGGCTTTACAAGCCACATGGTCTCTATATATCACCTGCTCAGCTCTGCTGTTAGAGTACAAAAGCATCACTGACAATATGTAAACACAGTTTATTGGCTGTGTTCCAGTCAAACTTTATTTTCAAAAGCAGGTAGTGAGCTGGATTTGCCCCATGGGCCACAGTGAATTTCAATGGGCCACAGTTTCACAACCCTTGCCTTAGATAATAAAACCTGGAAAAACCATTCTAAGTGAAGAAAGGCTTTCAATTTAGGAGTTAAAGAACAGATTGTCAAAATGGCATTATCTTCTTATACTGAAAGAATGAATGCACATCAAATGCTCAACATATTGAACTGCCCAATGAATTAAGAAACCTTCTGCTATAAAAGTCAAGTGACTATGGAGAGTCTGAGGCTATTTTCTACTGTTCGTTTCTGCTCTTATTTTGTCCTTAGAGGTGTCTTGACTCCTGCTGAGCGATACTACCTACTCTACCTGGACTGCTAATGCAGACCCAGCTCTTACCAAGAAATAAATGCAGATTCAGGCCTCCTGAGAACCGGAAGACTTGCAGTGCCTCTTGCCCAAACAGTAATTTTAATATCAGAACAAGGAAGTAAACAAAAATCTCTGATCATTAAGGTGTTTGTATACTTTGTGCTTCTAAACTTGTACAGGAGAGGTTCTCATATCGTTATTTGGCCTATTGGCCTTTTGTGTACAAAATGGTGGTTGGTGTTGATGCTGACTGGAAATGAAAAATAGAAGAGGAGGCTGCTGTCACCAGGCAGGCTGGCCACTGCTGAGAATGACCATTGGCTGCTAGAAAACAAAGGGATGGGTGTATTTTTAAGAAGCACCATCTCCAACCTGGGGCCATTTGTTTTAGGGCCAAAAATACCCTCAGACTCTTCAATAATGCAGAAGAGCTTTGCTATATTGTGTTTAGTATAACATAGTAATCGGTTTTATAATGCAGACCGTAACTCTCTTAAGAAATGTGTAAATTGTGAATTAAATATACTCTGAAGAAAACGGGATTGCCCCATTGAAATAGCTTATCAGTAGATATATAAAAATTTAGGATAAGCAAAACCAATTTATTTCCTAGGAGTTCTGAATATTTGTGATTTGTCAGCATATGACAGATTCTGGCTTTCTGAACTCAAAGGCCCAATAGAGTAGTTCCTTGACTCTTAAAGTGTTTTATTTTTAGCAGCTAGATTTTTGTGACCTCAAATCTCCGAAGTGCAGATTTGTATTTTAAATATTTTATAGTGATTTTTATTTTTCAAATAAGTTATTTTCCTTTGTAAATAGGTTTTTCACTTAAGTTTGGATAATTCCACCTTCTTTATCAACTTTTAATTTTCTATAGTGTAAAGGCCCCTTTACTTAAAATGTTATATACTCTAATTTATTAAGGGGTTTTTCTCCAAATTCAAGGAATTGAGAAGATACCTTGGTTTAATGTTTATTTGATTATGTCCTATATTTGAAAAGCAACGTTTTAAAGAAATCGGAGTTAAAAAATCATGAAAATGTGTCATGTCATGTTTTGCTCAAAATTGTTTAGAGACTCCCTTTTACTTATAGTATACAACGTAAAATTGAAACTTCTTCACGTGGAGTCTGCTCATCCTCGTGGCCCCAGCCTACCTCTCCCTCGCTTTCCTTGTCACGCACCCTGCCAATTCCCATGCACGTCAGACTGAAGTAATAAAAACAACGTGTGTTGCTGGTAACTGGCTGCATTCTTTCATGGTCTGTGACTTTGCACACAGACGCTTGTGGCAATCTAAAATACGCTCATCTAGCTCCCCGTGTTGAAGCCACCCCTTCTCCCTACTGATCTATGATACCTACTTAAATTTTACCCTTCTGATGCCTTCCCTAACCTCCTGAGGCAGTTGGAGATTTCTTGTGACTTTTCCAAAGTTCTTATTTTGTCTTATAACAATTTTCCATTGTTCAAGTTGTTCCTGTCTTGTCATTCCCAATAAACTGTGAATCCCTCAACAACCAAAGGGAAAGCATCTTGTTTACCTTTGTTTTCTTAGCATATTTAGCTTAGAGCCCAGCACAAGCAGATATTTCTCCAGAATGGGGGTGGAGGGACTGGCAAGGGATTCCTCACTCCTAAGCTGTAGATAGGAGTGCCATTTACATAGGAATATTAGGAGTCTGGGGAACTACCCTGTATCCCCGAAAATAAGACCTAGTTGGAAAATAAACCGTAGCATGATTTTAGGTGCCAAAATATGGCACCTTGGCATACTGAATATTTTAAGCTGAAGGAGTTTGTGGAAAAGGCACCCTTCTCCCTGAAACAGGTCATAAAACCCTCATGTGAGGGGTGCGTGCCCTCCATATTCTGGAGGAATCATGCTAGGGCTTCTTCTCTGGCTACGTCTTATTTTCGGGGAAACACGGTAGAAGCAGCTACAAAAATACCAGCACCTGAGCCACTCACTACAATTCCAACCTTGTCTGTGAGCCTTGCGTTACCTACCAATGCTCCCTTCAAGTTTCAGATCTAGGAAGTTGGCAATGCTTTATAAAGCTCCTTATTTATTTGCCTCTATCAGTAAAAGAACCTAACCCCCTTTTTCCCATCCCTGCCTGGTGCCAGTCCTGGATAATTCGTAATAGCTTGAAAAGATAATGTGGGTATACTTTTCAGGTTTATTAATAGTAAAATTTAACATTTATTGAGTGTTTACTGTGTGCAAATCTCTTTACTTACTTGTTTTTCATATATTACCTCATCTAATACAACAATCAGATGAAGTATATACCATTATCCCAATTTAACAAATGAGGCGGAAAATGAGGTTCAGTGAGATGAATTAAACTTCTCAAGGCCACACAACTAATTAATTAAAGCAGCCAGAATTTGAATCCAGTGTAACTTTAGAGCCCAATCTCTTATTTACCACCAATGAATATTACCTGGTCATAACTGAAGCCCAAATAGCAGTGTGCACTTTGAAATCACCTAGACCTGGGCTCAGAATCTATCTCTAACATTTACTGGTGGTGAATAACTTCACCTCTGTTACCCGCGTTTTTCTCATGTGAAATGGTAGTACCTTCCCCAAAAGGGTCATTGCCTTCCTAAGTGCCTCATATATACTACAATAAATAGGAAATGCTAGCTCCATTCACCTTCTCTACACTTCTGCTCACGTGAGCTCTGAGGTAACGATTTGTACAGAATAAGGCCTGGCATAAAAAGACAGGTGAGAAAGTTAGATCCTGTCTCTTCTCTATGCTACTACCGTAATGGCAACCAGTGCCTGCCCTCCGGGACCTCCAAGTGTTGTATGGCCATGAGCACATTCACTCTTACGAGAAGCGTGCCTCTTGAGTATTTCATAGTTGTTAATTGCCCATAAATATACTGTAGTAGAATAAAGATTAGAATCAATGGCCTGTCTACTGTATTAGGCTTCTCTTTTGCTAATTCTTAGGGAACATATGAGACTCGGGGGTTGTTATTTATTATATAAAATAGTTGCCCCGTGATTCCATAACAGACCTGGTAATGCCATTCAGCAAAGGAAACTATAAACACAGCTGCTATTTTGGTGTGGCTTGTGGTTTGGTTTGGTTTTATTTGAACTTTTTTATGCAGGCAGATCATTTAAAAGTAGTCATTTGGCATTTTCCCTTGCATTCCTCAAATTCTTTTCTATGTTTTAAAAAGCTTAGCTTAAATCACTTCTATAATTATGCACACAGATTGATCCATCTGGTCTTTTTACTAGCCAATTAATTTTCTTTTAAAATTGTAAGAAGTAGAATAATTATATTTAAATCCTATAACTTCAGTTGGTATCTTTTGTAAATTTGAAGAAAAATATTTTCAACTATTAAAAAATAATTTTATATTCTTTGTTGTCTTCCAATTGATTTCTATATCTCCAGAGGTGGGGGGGGGGCTTGAAATTTCTGCTGTTTCTACTTCTCAACCCTTTCATATGTTAATACTCTGCAACATACCATAAACACTTGTTTGCAGCTGAGAATTGGTACAGCAGATCTGTCTGCTCAGAGCAGGCCCTCTTGCTCTAAGTCACACTGGCTGTGAGTTGAAAGACGGATTGTAGGAGGCAAACCTAAGTGAGGGAGACCGTTTAGGCCTTTGCGGTGGTCCAGACAAGAAATAGTAGCCGTCTGACCCAAGGTACTAAGAGTGATAGTGAAGGAGTGTAGACGTATTCAGGAGCTAGAATTAAAACAAACTTTGTTGATGGATTAGATGTTGATGGCTATGACATAGAGGAGTTAGAGATGGCAGGTTTCTGCATTAGATGCCTCATGCTCCTCACATCTTACTGTGTTTGTTCAGCTCCTGCTTATCCTTTAAAACATCAGTGTATATGAGTGTGTTACCTCATGTGGAAACCTTCCCACTCTAACTCCCATTGAGTGAGGTGACAACTCTGGGCTTTTATAGCACCTAGTCCTTCTCTATGAGAGCATTTTTTTCTGTTTTGTACCTGTGAACTTAATTACCCCGTACCCAGCATACACATAATCTTCACACTCTTGACGTTGTCTTGTGAGGGCAAGAGCCATGTGTCTTAGTCATCATCAGATTCCCAGCACCTAATAGGGCCCCAGCCAGCGCCAGTACATTTTTAGTGAATAAACAAAGTGTCATGTGTAGTTGTCGTCCACAGTGCCTGAGTAATCGAATATAGTAAGTTATCTGGGCCTTTTGATTCGTTTCTCTAGCTTAACTTTTTTTCCTTTTTTTATTTTCTTACTGTCTCTCACTTTACCTTTTTTATACCTTTACAGTTTACCTTACTGAATAAAAGAAAAACATAAACAGCAAAAAATAAACTTGTGCTTTGTGGATTTTGACACTTTCTTCCAAAAGAACCCCTAAGATTATTGATATCTAAAAAATGAGGGCTTCAAATCCTAATAATAATTAATATTTTTTAACTATTACAAGTGCTTAACACATTTGGTTGGAACATTGTACTGACAAAGAGAGTCAATGGGTCTAACCTGTGTGTAGATCAATTCATTTCCATCAGAAGTATTAGGACAGGGTTATTTGATAAAGTGGATAGATCACTGCAAATTTATCATCATATCTCAAGGAAAATGTATTAATGACACTTTATATTATAATGAACATATACCTAAATTATAGTTTAAAGGCAGAATGATCTAAGATATCATTTAGATAATAATCAGTACAAAAAAAGGAAATTACAAAGATTGATGTAAGAAAGAAAAAATGACCAAGCCATGTAATTTCTCATTACCACAGGTGGAGGTAGGGGTGCAAAAGAAAAAGACTTGACCCCTCTAGCCTTTACTTTTCTCATCTTTAAAATGAGAACAGCTGACCCATGATCTAAAAGATCCTTTCCTGCCCAAATAGAAGAGAATGGTAGAGCTGATATGTGATGGAAATTTGGGTTTCAATTATAACTTAGTTCATTCTTCCCATATCTTCAGCTCTGTCTTGTTAAGACCTGACTTTTTAAAAATCGACTCAAATAAAATGTTTTTTTATTAACTGACTATTAAGTATAATTAAATACAAGTGATTTTTCTACTTTCTGCTTTGCAATCAATTCTTTCAGCCTAATTTGAAGCAACAGTCTCTATCACAATATTTAAGATGCATTATTATTACTTACCCTACTTAATTCAAACTACAAAAAATGAATTTTTATATCTAATAATGCTATAAATGTATTCTTCTATAGTTGTTTCTCTTTTAACGTATGTTTTCCTTCTTTGATTTAGATTTCTGCTTTGGAACAGTCACACATCTAATTCCTTGAAGTAGTTTCTTATGTAAAACTTGTAAAGGATCAGAACAATGCCTCCAAGACCATCATCAGGTGAACTGTGGGGCATCCACTTGATGCCCCCAAGAATCCTAGTAGAATGTTTACTACCAAATGGAATGATAGTGACTTTAGAATGCCTCCGTGAGGCTACGTTAATAACGATAAAGCATGAACTATTTAAAGAAGCAAGAAAATACCCTCTCCATCAACTTCTTCAAGATGAATCTTCTTACATTTTCGTAAGTGTTACTCAAGAAGCAGAAAGGGAAGAATTTTTTGATGAAACAAGACGACTTTGTGACCTGCGGCTCTTTCAACCTTTTTTAAAAGTAATTGAGCCAGTAGGCAACCGTGAAGAAAAGATCCTCAATCGAGAAATTGGTATGATATAATTTTTGACTAAATGGCATTGTCATCCTGTTCTAAATGCAAATTACTGTGAAACTTAACTGTTTTATCATTACCAAAAGATTTCCTTCTGAACCAGTTAATTACCTTTGTAATCTTAAATAAATAGATTTTGAAATAAAAAGCATTATAAATCTTAAGTATTTTTTCCCCGTTGGGCTAAGGAACTATTTTTAACACCTTCATATTATTTTATAAAGTTTTCTTTAAGAAGCATCATTTGTAGCATTGACCTAGATTTATTATATCCCAGTTTGGTTTTACCATTCTTTAAAAAATAATTGACATGGATAATGCTTGCTGCCTTTGCTCCAAATTGCTAAATGTATTTTATATATTAAAAATATTTGAGTCCTGTCAATCCTTACTATATGTGTTCATCAAAATTTTTTTCAACCCAGAGAAACTTCTTTATTCTATTGTGACCTTCCAAAACTACCAAGTTCCCTATTTATAAGAAACATGTTCATACTGTGTATTTAATAGAATGTTATATTCTTTATATAATTTTTTAAGGCTTTGCTATCGGCATGCCAGTGTGTGAATTTGATATGGTTAAAGACCCAGAAGTACAGGACTTCCGAAGAAATATTCTGAATGTTTGTAAAGAAGCTGTGGATCTTAGGGATCTTAATTCACCTCATAGTAGAGCAATGTATGTCTATCCTCCAAATGTAGAATCTTCACCAGAACTGCCAAAGCACATATATAATAAATTAGATAAAGGTAAGAAACTGTCAATCTACCATAGTTTGTCACTGTACTGTAAACTTCTATCCGTGCCTATATTTTTGTAGTCTTTTTATCCCAGTTAGATGATAAGCATCTTAAAGTCAGGTACTGCTTATACTGACAAGATATAGTTTAGTGCCAAGTACACAACCTGTGTATAATAAATATTTATTGATTGATTAATTGTGTGCATATGATGCTGATCCCTTGGTTAATTGTTTATCTCAGAATAAAACTAAAGAATTTTGAGTTTGAAATTTTTTATTATGGAATTACACCAGATTATCGTTTTTACAAATAAAAACAAGAATAAATAGAAACATTTTATGAAATTTTGGAAAAACTTTACGCAGTGTTCTTATTTTTTATCATATATCATATCACAAAGAAAAAATAAATGTTTTAATCTTAATGTTAAATGCAGTAATTCTGATCATAATAAATGATGATAAGTAGGTTGACTTTCAACACTTAATATCAATTTCTAGAATTAAGTGAACATGAAAATATATCAATTGTATTGTTTTGGAAATGAAAATTTTATATCAGATAATATCTGTATTTTTCAAGATAACAAAGTAAAGGTTTTAATTTGAAGTTATCGAATAGGTTAACTCACACTCTTTTAAATATAAAAATCTGTTAATAGAATAACTTATTACTCTTTCACCCATATTATTGAAAGTAGTTTAATGCAATATAACATAACATCTTCATTTGAAATTCCTTTCTACTTTAGCATATTTTAAAAAATGGAACACCCTTTTCATTTTTCCCCAACATGCTTTATGAAAAATTTCCAACATATAAGAAAGTTGGAAGAATTGTACTGTGAACACCCAGACCACTCTGACATGGTTATAACCTTTTTGTGTGTATGTCCCTTGGCTTAATTGATCCTAAAAGGAAAAAATTAGAAAATCCATCTTCCTTCCCTTCCTTCTCCATCTTTTCTCTCATTCTGATTCAGCATCTTTCTTTCAGTCTCCATGATTCTTTCTCATAGTTACCAAAAACTCGACCACTTTTAGTACTCGAACCTTTGGTACCATCATGAGTCACTCTTCACAGGAGTTGTATCCATGAAGTATGCCATACAGTTTAGAATGGAAATTAGCTTGGTCTCAGGTATTTGGAACTGACTCATCACAGTTCTTTGTGCTTGCCATAAAACATGAGATTTGGGCATGATCTGGTGGCCATATTAGATTTGAAGATTTACCAGTATTTAATTAGTTGAAGTCATTTTGAATTATGGTTAGAGTAATGGTAGTACATACTTTCTGAAATTTGTCTCTTGAAAAATGAAATATATATGGTGATTGCACCTAATAATGTTTTCCTGTTATAGGGCAAATAATAGTGGTGATTTGGGTAATAGTTTCTCCAAATAATGACAAGCAGAAGTATACTCTGAAAATCAATCATGACTGTGTGCCAGAACAAGTAATTGCTGAAGCAATCAGGAAAAAAACTCGAAGTATGTTGCTGTCATCTGAACAACTAAAACTTTGTGTTTTAGAATATCAGGGCAAGTATATTTTAAAAGTATGTGGATGTGATGAATACTTCCTAGAAAAATATCCTCTGAGTCAGTATAAGGTGAGTGACAAGCTTCAAATATATCAATTAAATTTAAAAAGTAATTACATTGGGGACTAGTATATATTTTTAGGACATGTTTTTTGAAACATAATTAATATTACTAAATAGCATTCATAAGTTTATTTTAATACTATATGTAATTTGAGAGATTAGAGAATTTAATTTGGAAGAACAGATGCTATTCTTCCTTTAAATTGTATATTACTAATATTTGGGGACCCTGCTACATATGTGGATAAGCTTATTAACATTTTTGCAATTATAACAATAATTATATAATTACTCAGATATAGATATTTGATTTGGTTACTAATTGTGTCGTGAGATAAGATATACAATAGTAATGTTTCAGGTATTCTGCATGCAAAAGATGCAACATGTGCTTTTCTACATAGCACCAGTTCTGTATATATAATGGAAATACAGTAATACCTTCGTTTGCGAGCATAATTTGTTCTGGAAACAAACTACTCATATTGCAAGGCATCACTTGTTTACCACGTTAAAATATATTAGAAATGTTTGCTCATCTTGCGAAACACTTGGAAACCACATTACTAGCAATCCAAGGTTTTACTGTACTTTTATTAGCCAATAGGAATTTTATAATAATATGGAATTTGCACAGAAGGCTTTTCATGTACTTGTCATTTTTTTAAAAGGTTTTATTGTATTTATTTGAATATGCAATGTAAGCAATAAAGTAAATGTGTTTCTTGTCAAAAAATAAAAAACAACATAAAAACATGTTGGCAGTTACACTAACTGCAAAATATGGGGTATTTCATGATTTTTATCTCTTCCCAAGCAGTGACATGAGCAGTAATTAAATATTTTTAAAAATTCATGATTTACTGTTAATTAAGATACACTATTAATACTACTCTACTATTTTTATTCATTAAATAAATATAAGAAGCAGCTATATGAGGTGCCATCAAACAATATGGTGAATGTTTAAATAAAAAAAAGTTGTAACAGTAAAAGACACATTGCCATTAATCTTCCTCAAAATACTCCCCCTCACTTCAAACACCCTTATCTCATCATTCTTGGCACTTTCTACAGCAGTTCTTGAAGACCTCGTTCATCAATATCTTTAGTTGTGCTGTCATGGCTGCTTCGATGTCCTGAATCACTTTTACTTTGAGCAAGAGCCAGAAGCCTCAGGGAGCCAGAACCAGTGAATAAGGTGGATGAGGACACACCATGATATTTTTGACAGAAATTGCCGTATACCAGAAGCGATGTGTGACATGGAGCGTTGTCATGATGGAGGATGATTTACGGCACACTTTAAAACACGCCTTCTCTTAACCGTAGCTCACACCCGACTGACTGCACCAAACAAGTTGAAACTTGTCACACACTGTTACTAAGGTTCGATGCATCGCTTCTCATATTGAAGATCCCTGCCTTTCTGTTGGATGGCACTTGGCAGCAACATTCACTTTTTTTTTTTTTTCCTGAGAGGATATAGGAAAGGCGAGTGGCAGCTGCAGGTATTATGCTGACCTGGGCTGTCAAAGTCTCTCCAGGTTGCTCTCGCATGCAGTTGGACACCATATATTTTTTTATCACAACAGAAAGGCTCCATATCACACATCACTTCTGGTACGGCAATTTTGTCAAAAACATTATGGTGTGTCCTCACCCATCTTACTCACCGGATCTGGCACTGAGCGACTTCTGGCTCTTCTGCAAAGTTAAACTGATCATAAAAGACAAATGTTTTGAATCAATTCAAGACATCGAGGCAGCCAGGACAGCACAACTAAAGACACTCATGAAAGAGGACTTCCAGAACTGCTTCAGAAAGTGGCAAGAACAATGGGGTAAGTGTGTTTGAAGCAAGGGCGAGTATTTTGAAGGGGATTAATGGCAATATTCTTTCTTACTGTAATGAATTTTTTTTAATTTAAATATTCACTGTATTTTTTTATCACACCTCATATTTGTACCAAGCTTATGCTAAGTACTGATTTATAATACCAAGCAAGACATGGTTCTGGCCCTCAGGCTGCTTACAGTCTAAGTGGGGCTTGTGGATAAGAGAATAGGCTATTACAATATGTATATAATAGCATTTATATTAAAAATTTCTATCCTAACGACCATTTCAAGGTTCAGACCAATGTAGTTTTTTTTCTTTTTTACTATGTCCCATAATTTTATCAGTCTCCTCTGTGTTTTTTTTTGTTTGTTTTATATTTTAACAAAACAAATATTTTCAAGAAGTGTTGGGACAGAAGAGCAAGAGAGCAGCAACCCTGGCTTGGACATCAGTATGACTTAATAGATTGAATGATGGAAGTTTACTAAACGATGTTGCTTTTCCCTTAACAAGTGCAGTGTTTTCATAATGAGCATCCTCTGATCCTTGTTTTTAATTTTTTTTGGTGTGGGGCAGAGGCTTCCAGTTAAGGGTAGAACTAGTGTCAAAAGCTGACCTTATTTTTTTTCTTTTATACAATTTATATTCCAAGAGGTGCTTGGTTGATCCTATGCTGTAACCTAACTCCCAAATGTTAGTATTTTAAATGTTAAATATAGCAACTACTAACAAATGTGGTCGATAATGCTTTATTTTTTACAGATTAGTATGTAAATTCTCTGATAATACCCTTGTTGCTTTTAAAATGAAAAACCTTATAAAAAATGGCTTCCCCCATCCTCCTTCATCTCTTACAGTATATAAGAAGCTGTATAATGCTTGGGAGGTTGCCCAATTTGATGCTGATGGCTAAAGAAAGCCTTTACTCGCAACTACCAATGGACTGTTTCACAATGCCATCTTATTCCAGACGCATCTCCACAGCTACACCATATATGAATGGAGAAACATCTACAAAATCCCTTTGGGTTATAAATAGTGCACTCAGAATAAAAATTCTTTGTGCAACCTATGTGAATGTAAATATTCGAGACATTGACAAGGTAATGTGTTGATGCTTATTTTATATAAATTATTTTATATAAACCTTTTTTATTTAACTATTGCATAATAATCTGTTGACCTGCAGTGTGTTTTCTGATGGCTAGAAAACCACCCATCTACCTCAGCTATTCCAGTTTATTGTCTTTTATCTGTAATTCTAAAATCCCAAATTTTAGTATTACAATAGTTCTAATATCTATAATTCTAAACTCTTAAAACCACAAGTTTCACAGAATTCATTGGGCAGCAAACCCTGACCTTACCTGAAGCGAGGTTTTTTTGGTAGTCTTTATTTATCCCACTTACTATAAATATTCATGTGTTTTGTTGCAGAAATATTAATATCTTTATGGAATGTTGTTCTAACTGCTAAGAGTATTAAGTAATATTTAGTTTATCTTTCTAAAATATGAGTAACTCTAAATTCCATACCTGGCCTAAAGGAATTGTGGGCCTATATTTATATTTATTAGTCTGATGTCCCCCTGAAAGCAGCAATAAATTTTGGTAAAGAATCTGCATCAGTATTAACTTATTATATATGTGAAGAAAAGGAGGACTGAAAAGCTCCATTTGAATAGAAATTTCTAATGGATTCTCTTATTCATATCAGTTACACTCTTTTGATATTGTTTAATATTGGTTCTATCTAGTATGTGTGTGTGCATGTATTGTGTATGTCTGTGTGTATATATTTGTATACAATACTTTATTTTTTTTTCTTAGATCTATGTTAGAACAGGTATCTACCATGGAGGAGAACCCTTATGTGATAATGTGAACACTCAAAGAGTACCTTGTTCTAATCCCAGGTAAGGAAGTATATGGATTTATATCTCCACAAGTCATATTAGTGTTTAGCAATGTAAGCAATAAAAGTAGTATAGTTTACATTATTAGTTTTCTACAAGTCATATAAATCACCAGACATGTACATAGGGAACTTAAGGACGTTCTGTCAAATGGGTATCAATCACAGGTTATTGATTGTCTGTAAAATTTTATCTGTAGGATTTTTCTGATTCTCTCTTCCTATTGGATAAAGGAGAGAATGGAATATGGTTACAGTTTTATACTGATGATTACCATATATTAGATTCCTAAACCTAGCATTTTATTCTTTTCTTACCTCCATTTATATTAAGAAGAAGTGAGAGTTGGCAAACAACTCCAGAGCCAGACTCTGAGGCAGTTTTCTTTACATCACTTCTAAGAATAGATTAATATAACATTCAAAGAAAGAGTCTTTGGGAATAAATAAGTTTCTTAGGGGGAAGAGGGGTTATTGGGAATATTTTAAATTATTACTGCCTAGATGTAATGACAAAATAAAGGGTAGTATAATCTAAAAGCTTGCCATCCTACCATTTCTCTGCCTTTCTGTATAGAATCATTTGGGAGTATGAGTCTGGCCCTCAATATATAATAGTAATATTTTAAGAGACCCCAAATTGATACTAAAGATGTATGTTATAGACAAGTACTAGAACTAGTGAATCCTCCAGAAGTAAATTTCATAATGAATTTAGACTGAATTCTAGGAGAGTCAAGAAAACGTTTTGATCTTGTAATTAAGTTGCTAGAGGTGGCCACCATTCTAGAACCTAGGTAAAGTTCAAAGAGATGGTAGCCTTCTCTACCTGGAGGAACAGAAATAGTTCCTCACGTTACCTGAACTTGTAGGTCAGAAAGTACGTCATTCAGGTTAGAGCTTATGCTGTGGCAACAAACAACCCCAGGATCTTTTAAAATGTTTGTTAAAACAACAAAAGCTTCTTTACCACTCATACTGCATGACTGTCACAAGTTAAGTGGGGTGGTTGTCCAAGGAACAGCAGAACAATACTTGAGTAAATAATGGCCAAAAGTTTACAAATTTTGTGAAAATTATAAAACCAGCAATCTAAGCAGTTCAATGAGCCCTAAGCAAAGACTCCAAAATAATATTGAGTAGATTTATCCTCGTTGTTTTAAGTACCAAAAAGTAAGTTAGCTTTATGAAAACAAAAGGTAAATTTATTTAGTTCTGTAAGATTAAAAATCAAAATTTTAGTAAATTGAAGGACATATTTACAAAGGACTTATGTTTGATTATCTTTTCTGCAAGAATTCTCTAGTCCAAAAGGTAAAATCCCTATGGTGGTGGTATGAATATTTAAATAAATTTTTTTTACTTTTATTTATTTAAAAAAAAAATTAGTGATAAAAGAAAATGAAGTTATTAGAAAGACAGAAAAGTAGATTTTAAAAGTTCTCACTGAGATTAAGTAATTGTTCCAAATCTGTGATTCCTATATGCTAGATAAATTATTTTATGATTTCTTCTTAAATGTTACCAGTTATCTCCCAAAATCAGAATCAGTTTGGACTATATATATGGGGGTGCCAAAAATATGGATACACATAACTTGTATTCATCTTTTGTTATCAGTATATATTGAGTATTACAATTTTAATAGTTTTTTCCTCTCTTAAAATGTGTATACATTTTGGGGGGGCACCTTCTGTATATAAAACCATTGCCTAAAAATAAAGAACTTAATTATGTGTGTGTGTGTGTGTGTGTGTATGTTTTTGTGTGTATGTGTGTGTGTACTTTAGAAGAAACATGCTTTATTTGGTTAGCATAATACTGTAAACAGCTACATTCACTGGATCTAGCTCTCACAGAACGTGTGTAGAATATTTCCCTTAAACTATGAGCAATTCTAAAGATTTAGAAGTAATAAAAACCCAAGGATTTATCAAATCCCACAGTATTTCTTCTCCCTGTATATATTGTTTCTTTTTCCTTTAGAATTCCTTTGTACTAAATTCCCCCATTTTAAATGTAAGTCTTCTCTGTATAAGTGGATCATATTTTTTTTCTCTCTTCCTCCATACTTAAGCAAAGATACTAGAATAAATAGAACTTATTTTACCGATAAAGTTTTATACATTAGTTTGGCTAATTAAAAATAGAATTTGTGTACCATTTTTGTTGTTAATTAAGTCTTGTTTTATTTATAATCAAAACATAGAATTGTGAAGAAACCATTTGAAAAGTTTTCAAAATTAATATCTAGCACTTGAACTTTTACCATGGACCAATTATTCTTCTAATCAATTTACTTGTATTAACTCATTTAATCTTCACAACTTTATAAGAGTAGGTACTATTAGTCCCATTTCAAAGATGAGAAAACAGACAAAGTGAAGGTCACACATGTAGTAAAATAGTTGAAACAAGATTCTACTGTGGGTAGTGTGACTTCTGAGTCACACTCTTAGCCATTGCTACAATGTTTAAAAAAAATAAGACAACTATGTATTTTACTTGACTCTTTACAAATATATCCACCAAATAGACATAATTTCACATGTAACACTCAGTAAATTGGAGAGAATTTATCATTAAAATTTGAAAAAAATTTTGTCACTTTTTGTAGTAACTTTTTATTCTTACCTTATTATAAGTGTCAAGTTTTAGTACATGTGAAGAAGCTCTAAAATTCAAATACTTTCTGCTAACATATCCTTTATTTTATTTACATACTGACTTATTTAAGTTAATGGGTTCTTCTGAGTAAAACTATATCATATATAGTTAAATATCGCAATCATAATAGGAAATTTTATTTTACCTTGTTTAGCTTCCCTTTTCTATTTGCCTTTTTTATAAGCTAATTTTTTAACTGAAGTATAGCACAAATGCATAAAAGTATACAAATCATCATTGCACAGTTCAGTGGGTTATCACAAAGTGAACACTCACATAGCCACTACCCTGATTAAGAAACAGAACATGTACTAGCATTCCAGAAGCCCCTCCATATGCCCCCTCCCAAAGGCAACTACCATCCTGACTTCTAACACTGTTGGTTAGTTTTGGCTGTTTTTGAATTTTACATAAATAGACTAAAGGACTAGATATTCTTTTGTGTCTGTGTTTTTTCACACAGTATTATGTTTGTGAGATTTCATCCATGATGCAACTGGTGTTCATTTCCATTGCTGTGTAGTATTTCATTATATGAATGTATTCCAGTTTATCTGTTTCTGCTATTGGGTATTTAGATTGTTTGCAGTTTGGGGGATAGTACAAATAATTCTATTAACATTCTGTGTACAAATGCACAAATTTCTTATATCTGGAGGTGGAGCTGAGTCATAGGTCAGTTTTAGTAGATTATGCTTTCCAAATGGATTGTATAAATTACACCTTCATTAGCAGTATATGAGGTTTCCTGTTACTACACATCCTTACCACCCCTTGGTATTGTCAGTCTTTATAGTTTTAGCCAGCCTCTTGTGTATTGATATCTCCATGATATTTTGTTTTGCGTTTTCTGGGGGATAAACTGATGTTGACTACTTTTTCATGTTTATCGGCCATTGGGATATGTTCTTGTGAAATGTCTGTTCTAGTCGATCTCTGACCTGTTTTTCATTTTACTTATTTTTTTCTTGATGATTTGTAAGGAGTCATTTACATACTCTGGATAAAACCTTCTTGGTAAATTATTTTTTACTTTAAAATTTCACATAGGTGGAATGAATGGCTGAATTACGACATATACATTCCTGATCTTCCTCGTGCCGCTCGACTTTGCCTTTCCATTTGTTCTGTCAAAGGCCGAAAGGGTGCTAAGGAGGTAAAGTATTTTAGAAGGAGCAATTATATTAACCGCTAGACACTCCTAATATACTGCTGATTGAGTTTTTAGTCAAGAAATGGATATTATTTTTCTTTATCTAAAATAAATAAAACATCATAAAATTTTTAATAATTAAATGTATTATAGAAGAATACCTTGGGAGAGCTTCCAGAATTTATTTGTGATGAATAATTATGTCCTGAGGTCATATTGATTCAATTTTTTAAACATGCAAAGTGACTACAAAGATCTGTTAAGTGATTACATTCATGTATCTGTCTTGCTTGCTTTGATTCATGTTTCCTATCAATAATTAAAGAAAATACATGTAATTTCAAATGGGAAAAAGGAAAGCAAGTTCTTACATTTTGAAAAAATTAATACGACTTGTTATAGACATTATTATAGAGGCAGTTGTTGGCCTCTCTTTCCTGGGAAAAAAAAGAGTTTTGAAATGCATTCTATAATTTAATCCATGGAGTATGAACATTTTCCTGTGTTTTATTTTTTTGTTTTTAAAGGAACACTGTCCATTGGCCTGGGGAAATATAAACTTGTTTGATTACACAGATACTCTAGTATCTGGAAAAATGGCTTTGAATCTTTGGCCAGTACCTCATGGATTAGAAGATTTGCTGAACCCTATTGGTGTTACTGGATCAAATCCAAATAAAGTAAGCTTTTTATTATCATAAATTACAGTTTTTTCTTTTTTTATGACGATCAAGCACAATAAATATATATAATAACTTTTATTCCATCTCTTAGGAAACTCCATGCTTAGAGTTGGAGTTTGACTGGTTCAGCAGTGTGGTAAAGTTTCCAGATATGTCAGTGATTGAAGAGCATGCCAATTGGTCTGTGTCCCGAGAAGCAGGATTTAGTTATTGCCATGCAGGACTGGTAAGGCAAATCACTGAGTTCTCTTAAGTATCCATCATAATCAGTGGATTTGGGTACATACTCTGTATGGAAAGGGTTTCATGTGTTTAGTTACACAGGCATACCTACTATAGGCTCTAGGACAGTATTGCAATATAAAATTCTGTATATTCTAATATTCTTACTGTAGCTCTGCCTCTTCTTTGTTTACTCAGAGCTCTAGCCTGCCTTTATTTAACAAATATTTTTTTAGTTTCAACAGACCCAATGTTAATTGAAAGATAGAATCAGTTTCAGACTTTTACAAAAAACAAACAAACAAATTTTCTTTTTTCTTGGAAAGAAAAAATTTATTGTATGATATGTATATATTTAATGTATGATATGTACTATGTCATAAAGTTGTAACCTAAAAAGACCTCCATTGAGTATACAGTCTAATGGTGAAAATAGACATTAAACTGGTAAAAGAAGAAATATAAGATTATAAATCATGGTAAGTGCCACAAGGTAAAAACAATAGTGTGCCAAGAATGAGTAACAGAGGGTTGGGAGAAAAAGGCTAATATATATTGGGTTCAGGAAAGACCTCTCTGAGGTTATAACATTGAGGTTGAACCAAAGTATAAATATGTTGCTAATTGAGCTTGGAAGCAGAAAAGAGTATATAGAAAGTGGAATTTAAATATTGATCTAGTTGTCTGATCTTGGCCACAACTTTGCAACCACAATATAAGTGGGTTTAAGGACCATTAATTCTCCCTTATTTTTCAAGGGCAAAGGTGTCAGTGCTAAGAGAAGAGGATATTTTTGTTTTTTGTTGTCTCTTTTTCCCCAGTTTTCAAATTTATCACTTTTTCTTTGGCCTAGCTGTAGGTTATAGATAGGCCAGCCAATGGATATGGGGCTAAGAGGTCCTGAGATATGCCTACCATGTTTCATATATGCCTGGGTGCAGTAAGAGCAGCACCAGGGGCCTCCAGCAATCTTGTACTTAGGAACTTTTATTAGTTTACAGCTGTGTAATCAGTAAGGGTTTACTAATACCTTTTGTAAACTGACTAATAATCATAATAACCTTTAGCCTTCCTGCCTATGTACTTTCAGATTTGTAAAAGGTATTTTGATAAGTACAAATTAATTGAAAATCATTACTGAATTCTATCAGATAACTAAAAGTACAATTAACTTTTTTGACATTAAAAAGAGATTCTCTTGAAAAATGTAGTCACTATTCTGTAAGTTTAATTCCTTGATAATAATTGCTAACATTTATCAAGTACTTACTGTGTACCAAAAGCCATACCAATCACTGTTCATGTATTATCTCATTTAATCTTAAAAGCACTCTCTATAAAGGTAGATACTATTACAATCCTTATTTCACCAGTAAGGAAACAGGCTTAAGGAGTCTAAATAACTTATCCAGTGTCACTGTTTAAAAAGTATTGAGCCTCTTACTCTTAACCATTCTGTTGTAACCAAACAGGAATTCCTTAATTTTTAAATTGGGGTTGAACTACTAGTAAGCATTCCCATGAAATGTCCTTAGCCCTGTCTAATTAGTTATATCTATAAACTAACTGAGTTACAAGAGTAAAGTCACTTGAAAACTCGTTTATCTCCTATTTTATTCTTTCAGCTGTTAAATTCAGTTTACTATCATGGTATGTTGGAGCCAATTTTAGCTTTTGAGTTCCTTTTTTGAGCAAATCTAACTGTAAGGATTAATATTTTATGACTTTTTTGCTTCCTAGAAAAATTTTTTCTTTCAAAGAAAAATTGTTTATCTTTAAATAGACTAAAACTGATTCTATCTTTCAATTAACATTGGGTCTGTTGAAAACTTTTATAAATCTAAGGTACATTATAAGATCTTAGTTTTCATATTTCATCATTATTTATGAATTTTATTTCCAACTATGCTAAAAAAAGACTAATATGAAGATATAGAAGGATAGAATAGCTTAGAAAGGTGATAAAATAGTGAAATAAATCATCACTATTATATCACCCTTCAGTCTTCTTATTGCATTGCCTGTTGTCTTGCACCATCTTTCCAGAGGTATAAAGAAGTCTGCAAATACCATCTTGTAGTTTTTGTTGTTTTTTAGGTTTTCATTGAACACTGTTGAGAATTCAGGAATTTTCCCCTACCACTCATAATGACAAAGAGAAGAAAATTGACAGAAGGAAGTATTTCACAATTATTAGACAAATTAGAATGTGATGCAAAGAGACAATATCACTCTAAAGCAGTTTCTCAACCTCAACACCTTTGACATCTTGGGCCAAATGAATCTTTGTTAATAGACACTGTCCTGTGCATTACAGGAAGTTTAGCAGCATCCTTGGTCTCTACCCACCAGATGCCAATAGTACCACTACCCCAAGTTGTAACAACCAAAATGTCCCCATACAGTATCAAAGTCCGTGGGAGTTAGAGGGGACAAGATCACCCTAGTTGAGAACCACAACTTTAGCCTTTAATGATAATAGTGAAATTGATCATATAAGTGAAATATCAGATGACAATAACCAAAATGAATTTTCTTAAACTCAAGAAATGATAAGTGAACAATATATTTCCAAGGACAAAAAGGAAATACAATATTCACATTCAGTTAGTCATTCAACAGGAATGACTTCATCACACAATATTTTTTTTATAAGAACCTGGACCACACATCTTTTGTCTTATTCTTTCCATTTTTTATGATATACTTTCTAAATGGATAAATGCTTCAGGCAGGTGTGTATGCAAAGATGAGTGGAAAGACAAAGGTGATGTAGAAATTTTTAAATTCCTTGAATTGATTATTCTGATTGATATCTGTAAGTATAAAAATAGAAATGTTTTGCAATTATGAGGCAAGGAAAATGGTCATTTTCTCTAGCAAAATCATGAGCCATCAAAGTTTTCAAAAGTATTGGTTTTTGACATGCAAGTACTAGAAGAAAAACCAGAAGTGATGACCAGCTAGAATTTATTAGATATGTACTTAAAATTTGGAATTAGTATTTGCAAGATGGTTATGTTCCAGGCTCATGCCTAACAGTTGATGAGCAAGCAGTTAGTTGCATTCAAAGGATGTTGCCCATTTTGGATTATAAACTTGGTTTTACTGTGTTTAAATTCTTATTAAGATGTCAAACATAATTGTTTTCACCATCACTTTATTCTTCTCTAAATTATTGTATATTAAAAATATAAACAAATAAAAATAAGTAAATATTAAAGTAGTAAGAGTCCAGTGATAAATAGTAATGACTAAGGGCCAGCCGAGTGGCTCAGTTGGTTAAGAGCCCGCTCAAGAGTTTGAGCTCTGAGCAACAGTGGTTCAAGTCCCGACCCGAGCTGAGCAGCCGCTGAGCTGCCAGCAGGTGGCAGGATGGCTCAGCTAATAAATAAATAAATAAATAAATAAATAAATAAATAAATAAATAAAATAGTAATGACTACTTTTCCTGGTGAAATGAGTGTTAAGTATTATCTCTTACTTGGACTATTGCAGTAGCTTCCTAACTGGTCTCCCCCTTCCACAGAGCAGCCAAAATAATCTTTATTAAACATAAATCAATTCACGATGTTTATCCTTTAAATAGCTTTCATTAAAAATAAAATTCAGGGCCGGCCGAGTGGCGCGATGGTTAAGAACTCGCTTGGGATGCCAGAGAGCCCCGGTTCGGATCCCACATATGAGGGCCAGTGACACTGCCCTCTACAGCTAAGATGCTGAACAACAGCTCAACCTGGAGCTGGGCTGCCATGAGTCGCCCAGCGATGGCGTAGGCTGCAGTCCCTGTGGCAGTGGGTTGCCATGGGCTACCGTATGTAGCCAGCAGCCAGCGTGAGCGGCCAGCAGCCGCAGTGAGCGGCCGTCCAGAAGCCGGCGACTGATCTGCCTCGCCAGAGAAGAGCACAATGATGGTGCCAACTTGGGCCAGTGAAGCAACATCCTCCACAACTAGATTGAAGAACAAGACGACAGCAACTTGTCTGTTCCCCTTCCCCCAATTCCCCAGCACTGTTCCCATTCCCCCAATTCCCCAATAAAAATCTTTAAAAAAAAATAAATAAAATAAAATAAAATAAAATTCAAACCTTTTACCCTGATCGCAGATGTTAATGCTCTGAACCTGGCCTCCTGCCGTTCCTCTCTCATCTACTGGCTTCAGGCTCATCGGCCTTCTGCCTGTTCCTCCTTCACGTCCAACTCGTTCTCTTTGGGGCACTCCCATTGTTCCCTCTCTGTGCAGGAGTCTTCCTGATCTTGGTGTGGATCTTATCATTTGGATCACAAATTAAATATTAGCTTCTCAGAGGCCATTTCCAAACACCCAGTCTAAAGTAGCCACTCAGTCATTCTCTGTGACATCACCCAGAGTATTTATATCAACTCTCTAATACTTGTCTTATATATTCATTTAATTTCCCACTATAATGGAGGCTCTGTGAGAACAGGTTCTTTTAGTATTCTGTGTCCTGAGCAATAAAAACAAGACAAGGCACACAGCACATGTTTTAATAACTATCTGTTCAATGAATATGTCCCAGTAATATTTCTTTATGCTGTTAGATAAATTAACAATATTTAAATGTGTAAAAACCAAGTAGCATGGATGTTTGATTTCATTTTTAGCAATTATGAATATGTGAACCCATTCTAAGGGATATATGTTTGGTATAATATATTAATATGCATTCATAATTGTTTACTATGTATTTAATATACCTGTATTTAAAGGGAATAAATACATTACTTGGAATCTTGAAATGATACCAAAAGTTAGGGTGTTTTCATTTTAGTTTCCAAACACTCAGTGTACAGTGTACTAATAGGGGTGTTTCTTCTTTTTCCCCTTATTTATTTTTACTTTTTAAATTTGAAAGCCTCAGAGTAATTATAAGAATGAATTCAGGCAAATATTATGAAAGAATTTACATTTTTATTTTATTATTTTACAATTTCTTATTCCGGAAACATTACCAGATTAGTTAATAGAACACTAGGAGGGGGCCTCATCAGGAAGAGAAGTAAATTATTCACTACTACCCCTAGTATCCCAGTCAACTCTGATCCCTGACTAACGTTGTCAGTTACAGTTCTGTGGTTGGTGGTAATGTTAACCAAATAAGTTATTGGATTTGTTCCACAAATACCATCTTACATTGATTCTTTCCTGTCCCTGAAAATAGTCTTGCAATGAGAATTGTAAACTATTTCACAACAGTTAAGCAATGTAAAGTTATTGACAATTTTCTTTTTCTGTAGATCATTCATGAATCCTGGCAAAGGAAATCATTAGGTATTGTTTTATATTACAGAGTAACAGACTAGCTAGAGACAACGAATTAAGGGAAAATGATAAAGAACAGCTCCGATCAATTTGTACCCGAGATCCTCTATCTGAAATCACTGAGCAAGAGAAAGATTTTCTGTGGAGCCACAGGTGAGTGTTAAGATGGAGAGTCTGTTTCTTTCTTCTGTTACAGAAAAAAGAACAGACTTTGGCTGATCTTGCCATGTTTCTACCATACCTATTAAAGTAAATAAAGCATAATTTATGTGACTTTTTATTATAAACATTATCCTTTTTAAAGCTGTGGATGTAGATCAATATTTCTAGAAAACCATGCTGCATTGGTACTAACCTTGCACTTTGAAGGCTTTTTAAAAATTCTAAATCCCTGATTTTTTTTGGATTTGATTTTCATTTTTGTTTTTTCATAAAATTCAAGCTCCAGGAAAATATCCTGTAGTTTTAGATCAGTTTAGCTGTGTTTTAGTTGGTCTAGCTTTTTCCATTTTTAGGCGTCCCTCCATTTTTCTTTTTTTTCTTATACTTCCTCAAAGTAATAGTGTAATGCCTTATTTTTACTCATGAAGGAATTATCCTACTACTTGGTAAGGGTACACTGGCTTATTTAAATAAAGCAGTTGCAATGCATTTCTGCATCAAATTCATAATTCTGTCCATTGACGGCAGTAGAAGTGGTTACTCTTCTCGTGTTTCATGTTACATAAGTGGGTGAATAAAATGAGCTTTATAAAGAGTGTTATAAAATAAATTCCTAATTTTTTCTAAGTACCTGTCTTCCATTTGGATTTTCTTTTTGTCTTCCTTGTCATTATAACTGTGTCTAAGTATATATGTACATATATACACAACTATAGTGTTAAACACTGATTTCTTTTGATTTTAAGGAAGGCTAGTAATGGTAAGTTTTAAAGGTGTTTGGAACTCTTGAAAGATTGCACAGTTGAAAATTTAGACATCTAGGCCTTTTGAATAACATGCAAGAATATTTTTTATTTTGTTTTGTCTTTTCCACACAGACACTACTGTGTAACTATCCCTGAAATTCTACCCAAATTGCTTCTGTCCGTTAAATGGAATTCTAGAGATGAAGTAGCTCAGGTAAATGTGTGTTTGAGATTACTGACTAACTGTTGCATAAAATTGGTATGTTGCTCACATTGTTTTCTCTCGAAAGTCTGCATCAATATAAGAAATTAAATAGATTGTTTTAAATTAATTAATAATGGTAATATAGTGGAGAAAAATACTGTTCACACCACTTCCACTGATAAAAATTAATTATAGCTGAACATTTTAAGCACTGAATTCATAAGGGGAGCTTTTATCTAAACTAACTTTAAGGGCCAGCCGAGTGGCATGTTGGTTAAAAGCTGGCTTGGGACGCCAGAGGGCCCCAGTTCTGATATCACACATGAGGGCCAGTGACACTGCCCTCCACAGCTAAGATGCTGAACAACAGCTCAACTTGGATCTGGGCTGCCATGAGTCGCCGGCGACGGCATAGGC
>NW_017732006.1:688907-690626 GCF_001890085.2 Hipposideros armiger | reverse complement strand
AAGCCGGCGACTGATCTGCTTCGCCCAAGAAGAGCGCAATGATGGTGCCAACTTGGGCCAGTGAAGCAACGTCCTCCACAACTAGACTGAAGAACTTTAAAAGGACAGCAACTTGTCTGTCCCCCTTCCCCCAATTCCCCAGCACTGTTCCCATCCCCCAATTCCCCAATAACAATCTTTAAAAAATAAATAAATAAACTAACTTTAAAATAAGAAATTAAGACAATGAATTAGAGGGTTCATTCACAGCTATCTTTGCTTTATAAATATGATTCGTGGTCTTTCTTCTACACAGATGTACTGCTTGGTAAAAGATTGGCCTCCAATCAAACCTGAACAGGCTATGGAACTTCTGGACTGCAACTACCCAGATCCTATGGTTCGAGGTTTTGCTGTTCGATGCTTGGAAAAATATTTAACAGATGACAAACTTTCTCAGTACCTAATTCAGCTAGTACAGGTAAAATAATGTAAACTAGAAAAATAATGTTTTATTTTACTCTAACTCCATGCAACCCTCAAAAACTACTGTATTAACTGGTTTTATGCTTTTTTAAAAAGCATAGTGGTAACTACTTTCTTTTTAACAATTTTTCTTTAAAACTAACCACGCAAAAACTGACCCTGATTGATGTAAAATTGTTTTAATGTTTGTTTGTTTTAAAACACGTAGGTCCTAAAATATGAACAGTATTTGGATAACCTGCTTGTGAGATTTTTACTCAAGAAAGCATTGACTAATCAAAGGATTGGGCACTTTTTCTTTTGGCATTTAAAGTAAGTCCAATTATTTTCCCATTAAATTCTTTAGCTAGGTATTAGTTTCTTAATATATGTATAAATATGTATTACTTATATACTATAGTTTTGATTGTCTGGAAGAGTTTTCCGTTTGTATCAATCATGAGCTTCCCCTCAACTTTTTCTCTTAAACATTAAATAAGCAGTAAAATTCAAAATTGAATTTTGTACAGGAGAGCTGAAATATTTTTAAAGATTTTGATTCTACTTTAAGCAAAGTTAAATTTGCTAGATAATGTTGATTAGTGTTGCAGTTAGTTTCACTGTAGGTGGGAATTAAAATATCCCAAAATAAAGGGAAAAAACCTTACCTTGGAATTCAGAAGAATAATGACAGAATCTCAAGTTTCTAACTAGAAAACAAGCTAAGAATAAAAAGTAGTTTGTAGAATATGATATATCTAATATTCAGAGTCAGGGATCATACACTTTTTTCTAAATTTAGAAGATTTGTGATTAACATGGCTTTTTTTTAATGTTAAAATAAATTAAAAGTGGGATCTAGAAACTAGGTTTAAAATAACCTAAATTCAGAGATAGTATAGAAAAGGGACAGGTATGCCAGCAGAGTCAAATAGTACTCACTGAGCTCTTAATTCCCACCCTATTCATTTTATTTTTGTGCGTACTTTCCTTTTATTTATGTTAAAATATCTTGTGCTGAGATTAGTAAATGAAAAGTAGTTGAAATAAACCTAAAAGCCAGTTCATTAAATTTACATTTCTAGGAACTACCTGAAACCTTTGATTGTTTTGCTTCTACATAATAGGTTTTAAATCATTTTATTGTTAGAATGATTATAACATTTATTGGATTTAGAAAATGGGTTTTCTTATTAATTTCAGGTGTACAAAACAATGTAATAATTAGACATTTACACCCCTCTTATTTTCTCAAAAAAGATTATATGCATACTC
>NW_017732006.1:670372-688851 GCF_001890085.2 Hipposideros armiger | reverse complement strand
TATATATATATATATATATATATATATATATATATATATATATATATATGGTCTTCTTTTCTTTTTTTGATTCTTGCACTGTTCTTTTAGATCCGAGATGCACAATAAAACAGTTAGTCAGAGGTTTGGCCTGCTTTTGGAGTCCTATTGTCGTGCATGCGGGATGTATTTGAAGCACCTGAATAGACAAGTTGAAGCAATGGAAAAGCTCATTAACTTAACTGACATTCTCAAGCAAGAGAAGAAGGATGAGACACAAAAGGTGTGTGACTTGGTTTGCTGTTGAGACTCTCTTCATTGCAATGGGGCAGGGTTATTTGAGAGCCGGTAGGTATGTAGATGGCGGGTCTTAGAGCATATTGGGATTTAGATCCCAGTTCCACTGCCTCTCAGCTGTGTAATGTTAGACACATTATTTAGTCTTTGAGACTCATTTTCCCCATCTGTAAAATGGGAAGAATATTTTCTTCATAGGGTTTTGTTGTGAGAATTAAATTATGTGAGATGTGCAGAGCACCTACCACAGTCCCAAGAACATGGAAGGTGCCCAGTAAATGTTAGCTCACTCTTCTTTCCTTTTACTTCCCTTTTATATAGCCCTAACTTTGAAAAATCATTTTCATTATTTGTGTCATATATCATCTTTTAGTAATGGCCTTGCAAATGGGTGGAAGGGAATTAGTTTATACTTTTCTAAGTTTAAAATGGACTCTTAGTCACTAAGTGACCATATCACATACTCTAGTCACCTGCTAGCTAGCATAATGTTACTGAGGAATATTAAACGTGAAGAGTGTTCATGACCTTTTCCTGCTCTGCAGCCCTGTTGCTCAGAGCTCTCACTCGTGAGCAAGCTCTTACCCATCCGAGCCACTCGGCCGGCCCCCATTTCCTACTCTTTATCTCTTATTTAATCCACCACATTTTATAGTCAAAAGTGAGATCATTTCTCACCTCTAGCGAAATGGAAAAAAAAAAAATCCTCATTTATTAGTCAGTCCCCAGAGGACAGAGAATATAAATTAGCAGTGCTGAATGAATTTTTCTAACATCTCCATTAATATTGCTTGAGGGAAAAAAATTTTTTAAAAGAAATGTATTGTTATAATCTAAATGTTATTCATTGTGTGACTGAGTTGATTTTATTGAAATTATGGTATATAAGTTTAAATATAGGTTATCAGAAAATAATTGTACTGTTTCTGATGCCGGAATTGTGAGCAGGAGGGGACTAGACTGCTTTAAAAGAATAAAATTTATTATATTTACATAGTAACTGAAGTAAGGAAAAGAGAAACTAGATATGAGTTAAATTTGTAAATATAGGCATTTCTTCTAAGTTGGAATTTTCATATCATAGAGTGGCTATGATACAGTGGATTAAGAACATGAAATTCATTACTCATATTACTTAAATGGGACTGTAATAGAAAACTGAACGTTCAATCATAGGAACAAAAGCTGTTACTTTGAGTGGTTTCCTGTTTTATAATAGCAATGATAAAGTGTAGGAAGTAGTGTGCTAACATTAGGGTTGACAGTGATAGAAAAAGAAATGCCTTCACGTGATGAGCAAGACCTGCCCTAGTCAGTGAGGACTAGATTTTCTAGCCATTTGCTTATACATAGTAAGGAAGAAAAAAACATTGTTGCTAAAATTCCTACATGAAAATTAATTTATTATGAATTCCTAGCTCCTAACCTCTTTTTCCCACTCACATTTTGAATTTTCGATAGATGGAGGTTTCCGAAAATAAAATGGCAGTTATTGCATGATAGCTCAGCAGTCTGGGCTCTGATTAGTATTGATTAAAAAGGGATGTTTCTGTGCAGCTATATACTAGAACCTAAGAATAGCATGAGACTCAGTGTAAGTAAGGTTTGTAAAAGTCCTTATGCCAACAGTCCCTTTCAGCCTTACTTGACCTTTTCTACCCAACAGAAAGAGGGTGAATATGATGTTTTCTGAAAAGCTTTAAAGTAAGGTTAATCACATGAAGTCTCAATAGTTTTTCCTCTACCTCAAAAGTCAGCAAACTTTTTCTTACAAGGCCAGATAGTAAATATTTTAGATTTGCAGGCCATGCGAACTCTGTTGTAACTACTGGACTCTGCTATTCTATGTGAACGCAGCGGATGTCTAAATGAATGAGCATGGCTATATTGAATGCAATTTGATGTACAGAAACTGGCAACTGACCTGCTGCAGTTGACCAAGCCCCGTTCCAGAGCCGCTGTCATCATGCAGCGTTCTCACAGGAAAGAGTGCAGTGCTGCCACTCGGGCCTGTCTGCCTTAGTGGTGGTGCTGTGTTACACAAACCCTTCTAATCAGAATGCTGCCAGTCCAGACTACACAATACTGAGGTTCCAATGTCTAAAAAAAGGTTAGCGATTAGTTTTATTTACCTTTTATGAAATCAGTATCTAACCATGATTGTGCTTATCTATCAGGTACAGATGAAATTTTTAGTAGAGCAAATGCGGCGACCAGATTTCATGGATGCTCTACAGGGCTTTCTGTCTCCTCTAAATCCTGCTCATCAACTAGGAAATCTCAGGTAAGGTACTCTATGGGAAGTTGTATTGATATATTTAAACAAGTACTCTTTCTGGAGAAAATCTTGAGAAAAGTCAAAATGTCTCTCATAATGAGAATGTTCAATTATATATGCTTCCCTCTCCCATTCTCCTACCCTGTAAAATAAGAGTTGCAAAATTTTCTTAAGTTCAGACTGTATTTATTCAAAATGAGTTTTTACTACTTTAGTAACACTTTAAAACACTCTATGGCCAGAATTTCTGGTATCATAGGATAAGAAATGGAATGGAATGTCTGTAAAAGTAATGATATGTCCCTATATTTGTTGAAAATTCATATGCTATTATATATTTTTAAGCTTAATATTTCTTTTTTATACTCCCTGAGAAATGAATTCATCAATAAAATTGAGTAGAAAGTTTAAAAATTTTATAACACTTCAGAAAGCTATACTGTGTATGTATTTTAAAATAAATTTGAGGGTAAGAGAATAACAAAGCTAAGGTGCCTAGTAAGGTTTTTAACTGTTTCAAAGGCTTGAAGAGTGTCGGATTATGTCCTCTGCAAAAAGGCCACTGTGGCTGAATTGGGAGAACCCAGACATCATGTCAGAGTTACTCTTTCAGAACAATGAGATCATCTTTAAAAATGGGGATGGTAAGTTAAGAGTATTAATGAACTTATGATGCATGCATTTAGCTGTCTTTTTATATACAGGATATTTATGAACCATGAAGACTATTGGAAGCCATTTAAAGAATATGCATGTGGTAAAATATACAATATTAAGCCAGATGTCTTAGCCTTTAGACTATGTATATATAATTATGGAAAAGAAGTACTAGGCTTAGAATCAGAAGGCCTGAAATCACTTTCTAACTAACATTTGCTGTGCGAGCATCCATATATTCCATAAATATCTGATATGCTAGACCTTGGGGTTGTAAGAATAAACAAAACAGAATCCCTGCCCTCTTAAAGCTTATAGTCTAGCAGGGAAATGAGAGACATTAACAAATAATTACAAAAATAAAATTATAACCATGCTACAAAGGAAAATTGTAGCCTGCTAAGGGATCATATAAAAGAAGGTCCTAATTTACTTGGGGAACAGGCTGTGGGGGGGAGCAGTGGGAGGACCCACTGATGGGTTTCCAATGGAAAAATGACATTTCAGCACTGAATTCTGTTAACCCAATATTTTAATATAAACATTCATATTTAAGGATTCATAAAAATAAGCACTTTAAATATCTTCATTTAAAATTTTTGTGCAATAGCTTATTCTACATTGTCATATAGGTGGGTTTATGCAGATACTTCAGAAATGGTTTAAAGAATCACAATACTGCTTCCTTATAGATTATTTTGAAGAGTAAATATAGCTCTATTTGTTTTCCACTTGTAAACAGTATGATGACATGATACCCAAATTTGCATTTGTGGCATTAAGTGGTGGTACATATTATTTGAATTTCAGATTTACGGCAAGATATGCTAACACTTCAAATTATTCGCATTATGGAAAATATCTGGCAAAATCAAGGTCTTGATCTTCGGTAGGTAACCAGTAAGGCACCATGTATGTTGAAAATTATCCTGAAAGTAAACTTAGTAAATATTAATTATAAATCATATAGAGGCATTGCATCTATAAAGAAATGTGTGGGATAATAAAACACTAGTTGATTACACTGTGGTACTTTCATGTATCCTCTTCCTTGGCTTAGAATAGCTCATGAGATTCAGCTAGGGAAGAGCTCTCTCTAAGCTAGTCAAGGCTGCAGCTGCTTTCAGAGCGTCACTATTCAGGAGCAGGACACAGGAGACACAAAAGGCCCCTGTCTTCTTTCAGAAGTTAAGAGTTTAGAAGAAAGTTTCTTTCAAAATGTAAATCTTCTAATTTTAAAACTTTCTAAATCCTCTAATCTTGAATCAGTTTTGCAGCAAAATGTATGAAATCAACTAATCTTAAAGTTTTTGCCTTTCTGTTGATTTCTGTCCAGCCTTCTGTAACTATCAGTATTATCTCCAAGTTTTCTGTCATTCCTTCAGTCCTCCCTGTCATTTTTTGCTTCTAATGCTGTTTCCTTCTCTTACTTTTCTCTTTGCAAATCTAGAATCATTCAGGCAAAGGCCACTGTCGCCTAAATTATTTTTGTCTGTACATGGGCACAGGAGTCAATTCTAGCTGCAGCTACAGAGTAGATTAGGGTTTATGTGTGTGCTTCTTATAGATTAAGAGTAGCTAGTACATAAAAATGTACTGGTAACAAATAGTAGAATCCTTCTATTGCAAAGAAGAAAAATGGACATCTCGTTTAGCCTGCCAAATCACAAAATTCAGTCATCAATTTTAATTCTAAACTCCTGGTTCTTTGCTTAATTTCTGCTGCTTTCCCAAAACAATTATTATTATACGAATCAAGTTTCCTTTTTTGGTATAATTTCCTGTGTCGTGGGAGATCCACATGCCGCTACTACCACCCCCCCCCCAGGGGAATAGAGTACAAAAGAGAATGCAGAGCTAGACAGAGTAAAGGATTTAACTATATAACTTCTGTAATTATCATATTTAATTGTAAATTAATGATAGTGTAAAAAAAGCATCTAAAGCTAAGCTAGGTCATTGGAAAGTATGTTGGATCCTTAGAAAGCTTTTAAGTCTTATAATACTTTTTAAATATTTTTCTTTTAAGAAGTAAATTTAGGAAAAAAATTTTGTCTAAAGTTTAATTTTAAATAAAAAGTAAACTTAAGTAAAATCACAGCATTTTTATTTATACCTAGCCAAACTTACATTCAAGTTTATGGTAATTCTGCTTGTTTGTGTGGTTTTTTTTCTAACCAGCCTTATAGGACTATGTGACTCTTTAGACTATGAGCATGTTCAACAGTAATAAAATGTAAAATAAGAGAAAATGAGCGGCAATTCAACCTTAAGAAATTTCTGTATTTACCAGAACAGGTAGAAGAAAAGTTTCCATAAGAGAAATGGTCAAAAGGGCAGGAAGACCAGAGTAAGTGATTCACAGAACCCAAAAAAAGGGAAGAGTCACAAACAATTTATAGTATCAGGTGCTTCAGGGGGTTAAGAGCATAAGGACTATGAAAGAGCCTTTGGATTCGATGATTCATGGTGAGCTTTAAGAAGAGATGACTCAGTAGAGTAGTAGGCATAGAAGTTAGGCTGCAGGGACTTAAGTGAGAAAATGAAAATAAGTGTAGACGATTACTCTTTAGGAACTAAGAAGTAAAAAAATGGAGAGTAGCTTATGAGAACAACAGTTCAAGAAAAATTATACTGTAATAGTTATGTGCCTTTTGGGGGTGTTAGGTGCTTTTTTTCATTGTCTCTTTAAATCACCTCTCCACCCCTGACTACATGTCCTTTTTAATATTCTGTGTGATGAATGGCAAATACCCATAAAGCACCTCTGCTGCATGCCAAAGCATGGCCGTATCAAGGGAAAGCATTTGTGGGTTATTTGAGTTGTGAGCTGAACTTGCTGCTTTTTTATGGGACACCATTTTTATTTAATTAATAACTAATAGATAATCTATGGTTATTCAAACATGGGTATTTGGCAGACATTTTCTTGAAAATGAACAATATGAGCTTCTCTTTTCAAGGAGAAAAACTGACAGAATTTGTTAATTGCCAAATTTGAGTTTTCTGCAAAAAATTAAATTTTGAAAACTTTGTATCCATTGATGTGAGCCTAACACCTTCCCCCAAATTAAAGACCTCTCTGATGAGATCAGTGGTAATATTAACAATTGTGACTTTTTAGTTGGTATAATGAAAAGTTATCAACATTTGAGAGACCTCTATAACTTGGTGAACTAATAATGTCTTCCAAATGACTAATGCAGGATATTATAAAGTCATATATGGGTGAAAGTTTCATACACACTCTAGACAGATGAATGGATTTTAATGTAACGGAGTATGAAAAGGTTATTGATATATTTTCAAATTCCATATTGCAACTTGAGAAACTATCTTCTGTCAATTTTTGGAATAGTATCAAAGAAAATATAATTATCCGAAAAGGTTATTACAATACTCATTTTTTAAACTACATATTTGTGTGAGGCTCGATTTTCTTCATATGGTTCTATCAAAACATTGCATTAGATTGAATACAGAAGCATATATGAGAATCCAGCTCAGTACTATTAAGCCAGACATTAAAGAAATTTGAAATAATGGGAAACAATGTCACTCTTCTAACTTTTTTTAATATATGGTTTTTTTGTTTCAGTATAGATGTTATTTATATTACTGTACAATAGTTTATTGTTATTTTTAAATGAATTAAATATTTTAATGATTTATTTTCTCCATTTTAATTTCTAATGTCAATAGATGTAACCCACAAAAATAAAAGCTTTTTGGTATCCTCAGTAATTTTTAAGAATATAAAGGAGTCCTGAGACCAAAAATTTGAGAACTGCTGCCCTAAAGTATTATTTAGATGTCAATTAAACATCTTTAAATTCACCTATATTTTTAAGTTGTAAATGTTTATGAAATCTTATTTTATGTTTTGAGATTTTTATTAAAATATAGCTAACATACGATATTAGTTTTGGGTGTTTATGAAATTTTAATTGCCACAATAATTTCCTTAATGCTTTTCTGATATATAATTAAATCCTTTTCAATTGATGGTTATAATAAATGATGGCAGATAATTTTGAGGATTTTTCAAGGAATATTTGTCTTACTATAATAACAGAACATTAAAATTAGGTTAAGGGAGTAAATGTTATACGTGACAAATTTGCAAATACTAGACTATTTCTGTATTAGCCTATTAAAATATTTGCTGTTTAAAAATTCCATCATTTAATTGCAAATGCCTTGATCCTCTTTCAGAATGTTACCTTATGGTTGTCTGTCAATTGGTGACTGTGTGGGACTTATAGAGGTGGTGAGAAGTTCTCACACTATTATGCAAATTCAGTGCAAAGGTGGCCTGAAAGGTGCACTGCAGTTCAATAGTCACACACTACACCAGTGGCTCAAAGACAAGAACAAAGGAGAAATGTGAGTTTGTTCTTCTTGCCTTCCTATTTAATCTAAGTTTTTGTCAGACAAATCTTCTAATGGTTGTATATCTTTCTGAGTTAGACCAGAAAACACAACTGTATTTACTTAGGAAAAAAATATGTTCAACCTTTGACATGTTTGAGATGATTGTGTTTAAATGATCAGCATTGATTAAATTTAGTGAAATCCTGTACATTCAACTTAGGTATCTAAAAGGTGTTTTTCTTATTATGCTTTTTTAGAAATATTAACATTGCACATTCAAAATTTTACTTCTGACTTATTGTTACAATAATTAGAAAAAATTCATTTTAATGACATAATAAGTATTTCTTCACTATAATAAGAATTATGCTTTGGTCAGAAAATATCTAGAAATGTCCTTAGAAACCCTTGAAAACTTCAGAATCCCAAAATGTCTCTCAGATCCTTGAATGTAATTACTTACTCTCCCTAATGTCAGTGATTGTTTTCATTGTTTTAATACAGACTTTGACCATCTTATCCCAGTTTGGGTCACTCTATATTTCCACCCTACTCATCAGGTGTTTCTTTCTTCTTTGTAGATACGATGCAGCCATTGATCTGTTTACACGTTCCTGTGCTGGATATTGTGTCGCTACCTTCATTTTGGGAATTGGAGATCGTCACAATAGTAACATCATGGTTAAAGATGACGGACAAGTAATCGCCTTCTTTTTAAATTGTTTTGGCATTCTTAAATGTATTAATTCAGGATGTTGTATTTCTGCATTTGTCAAACTATAACATAATTTCTTGTTTTTAAAAGCTGTTTCATATAGATTTTGGACACTTTTTGGATCACAAGAAGAAAAAATTTGGCTATAAAAGAGAACGTGTACCATTTGTTTTGACACAAGATTTCTTAATAGTGATCAGTAAAGGAGCCCAAGAATGCACAAAGACAAGAGAATTTGAGAGGTAAGCTCAAGAAAAGTTTTTACTTGTTGCTGTTTAAATAATTGGACTCCACCTTCTCCTTATTGACAAATAAGATATAGTGCTTAAGACATTTTTTAGTCATACAATTTGAAGAATTCAGTCAACTATAATTACCATGTTTATTCATAATGTTTGTTACCACCTTATGGTATATCATTAGTTTATCTTAAACCTTAAAGTATTGGGTCGTTGGGAAAGGCATGACATATTTTTCTGTTTTTCAATGCAAAAATGTGTCATGACTTTTCTGATGATCCAATACTTTTAAAACCTTTCATAAAATATAATTTTATCTATAACTCAGCCCTGGACCTATGAACCTTAAAAGCCTTAGTATGGATCACTTGATGCATTTAATAAATCCTTATTTAATTCCTGATGTGCCAGGCATTGTTCTAGGTGCTGGTGATAAGCAGTAATGAAGTCCTTATTGACTCCTGAGGTTTACATTCTCATGTGGGGTAAAGGGATTGGGGAGGAGAATGTTGTTTTCTATAGGTTTGTCCAAGAAGGTCTCTCTAATGCTGTGACATTTGAGCAGGGACCTGGAGGCACTAACGCCATTTGCTCAGTACTGACCAAACTGTTCTTTATTACTTGTAGGTTTCAGGAGATGTGTTACAAAGCTTATCTAGCTATTCGGCAGCATGCCAACCTCTTCATAAATCTTTTCTCAATGATGCTTGGCTCTGGAATGCCAGAACTACAATCTTTTGATGATATTGCATACATTCGAAAGACCCTAGCTTTAGATAAAACTGAGCAAGAGGCTTTGGAATATTTCATGAAACAAATGAATGATGCACATCATGGTGGCTGGACAACAAAAATGGATTGGATCTTCCACACAATTAAGCAGCATGCTTTGAACTGAAATGATAACTAAGAAACTGAAAGCTCAATATTGGATTCTGTACTGCACTGTTAATAACTGTCAGCAGGCAAAGACTGATTGCATAGGAATTGCACAATCCATGAACAGCATTAGAATTTACAGCAAGAACAGAAATAAAATACTATATAATTTAAATAATGCAAACGCAAACAGGGTTTGATAGCACTAAACTAGTTCATTTCAAAATTAAGCTTTAGAATAATGCGCAATTTCATGTTATGCCTTAAGTCCAAAAAGGTAAACTTTGAAGATTGTTTGTATCTTTTTTTAAAAAACAAAACAAAACAAAAAAAAACCCCAAAATATATAGAAATGATGGAGAAGGAAAAAGAATGATGTTCTTTGTCTTGCAAATGTTCTATGTTTTGAAATGTAGACACACAGTCTATTATTGCATTAGGTCCAAGTAAACTGGAGTTTGATGTTAAATTACATTCACATTGGAAAAAAGGAAAATTTCTTATTTTTTCATTGCTGTTCAACTTATAGGTTGAAGTGGGTTTTTTGACTCCTTGTTTAATGAAGAAAAATGTTTGGGGTGGAAGGGACTTTTGAGGTTTCACCAGAGACTTTCCTTTTTTAATAAATCAAACCTTTTGATGATTTGGGGTCTTATCGGCAAAGTTTTGGAAGCAGTCACAAATGAGACCTGTTATAAAGTGGTGTTTTTGGGTTTTTTTTCTGGACAGTATTTACAAGAATCTGATTCTTATTTCCCAGGGAAATTCTGGGCACCCAAATAAAATGAAATAATCATCATAGAGAAAGAATGAGCAGAAACAGTTCTTGCTCCAGAATTGTACAGTATTCACCTTAGGTTGATTTCTTTTTTTCTCCTTTTGCAATTGAATTGAATACATTTTTCATGCATGTTTTCCAGAAAATAGAAATGAGTATTAATGTTATTAAAAAGATTATTTTTTTTATTAAAGGCTATTTATATTATAGAAACTATCATTAATATATATTCTTTATTTCACAATCTGTCCCATAGTCATGCATTGTTTTGCACCCCAAATTTTTTATTGTTCGTATCAGCATGCTCAGCTTTTCTCTTGGTCTGTGGGTAAGGCTCAGGCACTATCCCATTTATACCAATACTAGTGAATAACTACTTAAAGAAAACAGATTAAAGTTCATCCTCTTCCCTTATTTCTTTCTGTTTTTACATGAATCCCCCATCTTCCATCCTCCTTTATAGTTCAGAATGCCTCAATCATATGAAATTAAGTACCAAAATTAATATAATTTAGAGTATCTTCCTGATTGCTTAAACCCTCTACTGAGGTATGCTCATGAATAATACTTTGTAATATGGGGAAATAGAAACCATGAACTTTAAGCCTTTTTAGGCTATTTATCCAATATCAAATTAATAAAAGTAGGACTTTAACCATTGTAAGATCACATCCCATTTCCAAGTGGTCAGGTCTCACTCTCCAACTTTATTAAATTGCATTGGAGCACAGGATACATTCTTAAACATTTTGAAAAACATTAACCCAGGATGAAGGGGCTAATGGCTAGTCATCACTTCAGAATCTGATATTTTACTCAGTATTTGAAATGAGTGATTAATGCCCTAGGAAATAGCTGTAGCAAATGTCCAGGTGCCACACCAGAAAAAGTGCAATAAGTTACTGACAGTTTTCTAGATTAAGCATATTAGGAGACTACAACTTTATAAAGATTGCACATTGTATACTCTAGTGTAACTGCATCACTTAAAAAATATTCACTTATGAAATCAGTTACCTATAGTAAAAGTCTTGAATAGTGAACAAGGACTCTAATACAAATACTCTTAATATTTGGCTATTTTAGAACCCTTAAAGGGCATAATTATTGGAGATTTAGGTACTTCACTAAAGCATGTATATAATATTGACAACAAGAAAAATAAATTTGAAGATTAGGGGAACTTATTTCTCTAAACTGTCTTGGAATAAGTAAGAAGAATTTAAACTCTGTTTTAAGCAGCAAACCAATAGATTATTTTGCAGATACAGATTTCATAAGATTAAAACTTTATGATTAACATTTTCTGTCTTTTAGATCTATTCAGTTATAATACATACTAACATCCCAGTGTTTTCTATATCAGGGATTGATTACAGGAAAACTCAGTGAAATGGTACAAATCTGAAACTTTGATGGTGGAAACTGAAGTTTTAACAGAGAACCGTGTTTTACCCAAGTGCCAAAAAAGCTTTGAGCTTCCTTGCATACAATTTATACAATTTTTGCATTTTCCACATCAGTCCAGATAGTCCATTTTCCCTGGGACCTCTCCACCGTTAAAACACAAGCCACATACCTTATTTCATCATTGACATTATTTTCAAGAGTTATTGTAACTAAATTAATTCTGTTTGAAGCACTGTAGACAAATTTTATAAGGAATATAGATTAAGTGGTCTAGCTAAAAAGCAAAGTAAATTTTAAACAAATCCAAGCAGAGTTTAAGCAAACAGCATTAAAAATAAGAAAAAGGAACAGGGAGTTCTCAGAAGGCAAAGAACCAAAAACTGAATTAAATGCTACATGGGTGACTAGGATATGTTTCAAATCAGTGATAATATAGTCACCTCCAGGTACTTTAGTATCAGAGATCAATTCCGATTGGTCAGTTCCTATGGCCAACCATCCTTGCTTGTCATTGAATGTGTATAACTGAGTCTTGACTCTACAATTTCATTTGGTCACTCGAGCAATATTTCCTTCAATGATTATTTTGGAGGAAAAAAGCAGGTCTAAGCAAAGTAAACCTAATTTTAAACACATTCTAGCAAGAAATAATCAACTGTTTGAAAATCATGCTTTAACTTTTTGTCATATTCTCAGCTATATGAAGTTTATTTTAAAGATTTTTAGATTGCTGTTAATTTGAAATCTGTTAATCATATTGTGGTATTTGGTTTTTTTAAAAAAGATGTTTCTAATTGGATTTTTTAAACAAGAATGGAATTTGGTCTCTATTTTATGATAGAACCTAAGCCTTTTGTGGTTCTTAGTGTCCTGTGTAAAACTTAGTGTCAAAGTAATCAACTTTGAGGTTTTTCCCTTCTACTCTGCTTTATATCACAAGCCCTTTAGGAAATGAGAACCTGGTAAATATACAATGAATTGTAAAATATTTTAATGTGTAACTTTTTCAACTGTGAAACTATGACTATTGGTTTTTTCTTTTTTTGATGAAAACAGCTGCTGATAAAGTATTTTGTGTAAAGTGTAGTTCTTATTAATCAGGAAAATAATCAATGACTTGATTAGAATGTATATACCCTCTTGGATTTTATTTTAAATGGATATGGTAATTTTCACATAGGTAAAACACAGTCCATCTGTATTCTTTTTTCCATGAAAAATTGCGTGATTTGGCACTATAAAAAAATTATGAGCAGCCTATCTGTTTTAAGGGCACCATGGAAATTATACAGCATATAAACTTGAATTTGTTTCTTCATGATTTTTTAAATCCATTTAATTCATATTCTGACCAATAGCCCATGCTTGCCAACTCTTTGAAGAAATTTAATTTCCAGCATTATTTTAAAGCCAGCAGGTTAACTTTTACTCAATTTTATAAGTTCCTTTTCTTTGTATGTCTGCATAAACAGCAGACCTGGGCTGGACCCACATACTCAGAATCCACCTTTAAAATTGATTTTGATGTCCACGACATCACTAAAATATTTCAGTTTAAAGACCATATGTGGTGTTAATGGATTGTGGTGCTTCTACTATTTAAAAACAACTTTCATACTTCAGATGTTTTTGAGAAGAGGGGAATGTGGAGGGAGGGGGCAAAACAGGGAGGAGTTGTTTGAATGAATTACACTCTTCATATCCATCCTGCTCAGATGGGGCACTAGAGAAGGCTGAAATCTCTGAGAGTATATTGTAAATACCATGAGGGAAACAACTCTTCATCAAGGATGGGATTGAGAAGGCTGAACTATAAAATTCAGCATTGACAGGATACTCAGATAATAATTCTTGGTGACAGAATAATACAGCTGGGCTGTTTTTTAAAATATAAACACAAACCATTTTTCTTTCTTAATATTGCATTAAAAATTGTAAATGTATCTTAACATGCCATGGCCTGGGAAGCCTTTTTTCTTTTCTCTCAAAAGCTGTGTTCACTTTCTGAAAAGATTATAGGGTTTAGCTCAAGATAACTATGGTCCAGATAAAATCGGATTGGTAACTACCTCAGAAGGTTAATAAGGAAAAAATAGGTGAGTCACAATTCAATACTACAGGCTCTGATATTACAGAAATTTGCAGAGTACTGTATTTTAGATTTATAAAGTCAGAGTAGGCCTGCCTTGTTTTTAATGGCATTGGAGACATTAATAAAAATTCTTGATTAAAAATTTAGTCATTGCTCCAGCCATTTGGAAAAGGCAATCGTGCTAAGAGGTTCATGGTACTGGGTTCTTGAACTTGACATTTGAAATGTTATGTTCTCTTTTCTGATTATTAGTGAAATTAGTGTGTGCATACTTGCACACATTTTTATTTGTATACACATTGCTTGCTAGCACTAGTCAAAAGGCATCTTTTATAAAAGGTGTAAACATCAAGTTTCTAAAATTCAGAAGAGTTTAGAATTTATTAGGAGTTTCCCAAGTTGGGACGTTAGTTTTTAAATAAGCTTATTTCATTCAAGTATTCCACTTGATTAAGTTTTGCACTTCCTTGTTATCGGTGCAGCGCCATTCCTTTTGCTTAGACATGTTAATATTTTAGATATGTTAATATTACAACCATGCTAGTTAGCATAAAGTGACAGTTATGAGCCATAGGAAATTTTCTGACTTAATTTTTACACAACTACATGTAAGAGTTTTAGCAGGGAGGAGAAAAGTAAAATCTGTCCGTTGTACATTTAGTGTAGTTGGGTAACTGATTTTCACTACCAGCAGTGGACCCCACTCCTCATGTTGGTGTATGGAAAGGGGTTTTTATGCATTTTTGTTAGCTATTTAAGTCTATGAGTCTATCTGAAACCACATTTAATCTGTCACTACGATAATTTTGTGGTTATGCTACGAGCCATTTACATTTTTATGTGATTCTTATTTTTGTTAATTCTTCTAGGTTAGCAAGGAGGCAGAAAACCAACTTTAATATTTTCTCAAAATATCTTTACTATGACTGAACTTATTTCTAGCGTGAATTTCCAAATGTGGTCATTATCTATTGATTTCATAAGAAAAAGCCCCTTACCAGATTTAATGTATGTTCCTAAGAGCTTGGCCTTCATCTGATTTCTAGAAATGTTTTTGGCTATGGAACCTAAGTTTCAAATACAATCAGTGGTTTCAATGTGTTCAGTCCTTGGACATAATTGGGTTGAATAAAATCTGAAAGAATATATCCTTTTGGAACATAGCATAACACTTTAATATCTTGGGGAATATGGCCCTACCAAAAGAAGACTACTAACACATCAAAACGGAGCTCCCACCATCCCTTTTAGTCCCCCAAAGAGCAAATCTGTTTCTCTATATTTTGTCATTCAATGAATTGAAGTCCTGTGGTATACTGCATTAGTTAGGAGAAAAGTTTTTAAATGTTCTTTGAATGATGGCCCCAAAAGTATTTGACACAACAAGATGCACGTGTTATTGGACTGAGAATTTAGACACTGAACTTAAGACCTCTTCCCAATCTTGCTGTTCCTAGCAAGAAGTTTGGCCTGTGACTGCACTTACTGTTTGTGCTCATCAGAAACTGTCAATGTTTGCTTTTCTTTAACTTTGCAGTCTGTAACATCACGCTGTTTATTAAAAAAAAAAAAAAAATTACTTGACTGTGTCCAAACAATCCTTAGTGTACTATATATTTTAAAGGAAAAACTGTGGTGATTATATTTTGCCGTTTCTTTTGAATACTTAAAAGCAAACCAGTGTTGCTAACAATCAAAATTTAGCTGAATTTGAGTTGTTATAATAATGGCTAAGAATAATTGAATGGAAACCTGAAACTATTATGCCTAAAAAGCCAATTTTTCTGCCCCAGTGAAGTGATGAATATTAGAGAAAATACCTGTTTAAATATTAACTTCCTTTAAGCATAAAGAATTATATGCTTGTATTTCAAGCAGAAATGTATGTATACACGTGTGAATGTGTTCGTACATGTAGGCACACTTTTCTTCAAGTCAGTTGACTACTAGAACCTAAAAGAGAAGTTAGATTAGAAGCAAACTGGTTTTGCTTTCAGTTGTTGTAAACCTTGCAAATGGGGACATTAATACTTCTAAGCAATAAACAGCAAATAATTGCTTAAATTTTGTTTATTTGCCAAGTCGCTTGAGTGACTTTGAATTAACATTGTTCTAAATTGACTTTGTTCTCTAAGCATAATGTCTCTTTCCTGAGATGAACCAAGTAGCCAAGATACAAATGGAAAACTGAAGTAATTGACACTTTAGGTTTCACACACTCTAGGTTTCAAATGAGTGGTTTTAAATTTGTTAGGGGGAAAAAAATCCCCCAAATTGCATATTATTAGATGGGTTTCAAACTTAAGAAATGGAATACAGATGTGCTCTTAAGAAAACTACAGAAACTCAATTTGCAGAACGATTTAAAAGTTGTATGCATACAAATATTTTATTAGAGAAGTCTTTGGTATACAAAAGAACTTACCACCACCTTTAAACCAGCACATCCTGGACCTTAAATGCATTATCTTATTTAGTTAGCCAAGAGAAGGTGGGCAAGGACCCTCTCCTGCGGCTTCCTACTCTCACCTTTATACAAGCTGCCCGATGAAAGGTACTCAGGCTAGTTCAATTTATTTTTTAATAAGAATTGTATATATTGAAGGTGTATGATATAATGATTTGATATACATACGAGTATACATAGTGAAATGATTATTACAGTCAGGCTAATTAATGTATCACCTCACAGTTACTGTGTGTGTGTGTGTGTGTGTGTGTGTGTGAGAGAGAGAGAGAGAGAGAGATAAGAGCACCTGAAGTCTACTCTCTTAGTCAATATTCAGTACAGTATTATTAACTATAGTCATCATGCTGTATACTAAATCTATAGACTTATTCATCTGAGTAAGTATGTGCCCTTTAACCAACATCTTCCCATTCTCCCCGCCCCGCCTCCCCCAACTTCCCCAGCCCTGATAACCACCATTCTACCTGTTTCTATGTATTCGATTTTTTTAGATTCACGTATAATGAAATGTAGTTTTATCCTTTCTGTATCTGGCTTATTTTATGTAGCATATTGCCCTCCAGGCTCATCTATGTTGTTGCAAAAAGTAGGATCTTTTGTTGTAAGGCTGAATAATATTCCACTGTGTGTGTGTGTGTGTGTGTGTGTGTGTGTGTGTGTGTGTGTGTGGTTGTGTGTATCACAATTTCTTTATTCATCTGTCAATAGACACAAGTGATTTCCACATCTTGGCTACTGTGTTCCAGTGAATATGGGAGTGCTGATACCTCTTAGAGGTACCCACTTCATTGCCTTTGGGTATATACCCAGAAGAGGGATAAGGCTGACTGAACATTGAAACTTAGCAAAAGATTTTTTTTTTAATCTACTAACATTTTAAAGCACCTCTACTGGATGCCAGAAACTAAGCTAGGCATTTCACATATTCCCTAAAATAACCCCATGAAAGAAGAGATTATTCCCACTTTATAGATGGAAAAAGAGAGAGGCTTGAACAATGCAGCTGAATTGCCAAAGGGTACACACCTGAACAGTTGTCATTATGGCCTACAAACTCAAATCCTAATCTGAGACACATGTTCTCTCCACCATTCCACAATAGAAAGAGGAGAAAACGCCGAAATTGTTCATGACTAGTCAAGTCAATATTGCTCTATTTAATTATTCAGTTTATTTAGTCATTTGTGGCTTAAAATTAATTTCTCAAAAGCATTTCTCTGCTCCTTCCTTTGCTTCTCCCCACAGTGTGAATCGATGCTGTTCCACATGAGGTACTTTGCCACCCGCTTCACGTCTGAGTGCAGTGCTATATTTTTCACACAGTAGGGACAGGTACTGTGTTAATCTCACCATGCCAACAATCAGGGCACCACCTAGCAGAGTCAGTGAAGGCCAAAATACACAGTGGAAGATAACTGTTTGGTCGTACTTTTTTATGAGAATGACATCTTCAGACTTGCTGTCTGGACTGTAGAAGCATGAAAAGGGGGTCCCGTTTTTGTGATCGAAGAATTCCTTTATGTCCAGAGCACTGTTGAGCAAATCATTTCTATCTCGGTGGCACTTAGGTGTGTAAAAGCACTAGGAATATGGAGGAGGAAGAAAGGTGAGGGTACTCGCCCTGATATCAAGCCCTTAACCAACAGTTTTAATTCCGAAATAGCTTCAAATTGAAGCTATTTGTGGGGAGTTCTGGTCTCAGAAAGTGATAAACCTATTACATCATTCACAGGGAAGGGTTGGCAGGAGGGCCAGAGTGAAATGGCCGTTTCCAGGCACTCAGCAAGGATGTAGGGAAGTGTTCTTAGAATAAAGACATTGTAGGAGAGGCACTGACCACCTTCATAAGGACCACTCCTCCCCACATGCAGGTCCTCAGTCTACTGGACAGTAACTCAATCCATTTGTCTATTCAACAAATAGGTACTGAGCTCCCTATGTGCTTACACCTGTTAATCCCTCTGTCATCTTTGTCCTGATTTCCTGTAGTAAGATCTTTCCCTAAACGATTTAGCATATTGAGGCTTTTGCCCTAGGCCCACGGAGAAGGGCCCTCCCTACCTGGGCTCTGGTTCTGGGAGGCAGAAACCAAGGGAAAAGAAGGAGTTCTTTCCAGTGGGGGATTTTTTTCCAAAAAGCTTGAGGTTTATTACCTATCCACCAGGCACTGTGCCAAGGGCCTACAAAAACCGTTTGAGACCTTAAAAATGATTGCATCCAGAATAGAAAACAGAAATCACCAGACTGAAATTAGTGCTTAAGTAAAGACAACGTGTAACGTGTCAACTAATACAATTCAACTTTGACAGGT